>NW_021634786.1:0-21768 GCF_004799145.2 Neltuma alba | reverse complement strand
GGCCTAATAAGGACCCAGCCCATGAAAAACACTCGTGTCCATTATACTCTTCTGGTATTTAATATAAATTTATTTAACTAATTTGATTTGCTTAAAAAAATTAGGTAAGTTAGTTAATTATGAAAAATATAACGTATTTTCTAAATGCTATAATCATCTTTCCTTACTTGGTATGATTGATGATATATCAATATAAGTAATCTAGGAAAAATTGATAATATAAGAATTATATTTTATATTTAAGATCAGGATCAACATAATAATTAATTATTATATTAAGGACAGGAGAAGTATTAATTTTTTTTGGTTAATACTACCTTTGGTCCTAAAAATTTGACATTATTTTGATTTTAGTTTTTAAAATTTGAAACGAATAGTTTTGATCCATAAAATTTGGCACTATTGGGTTTTGGTTCTCTAACCTCACTTTGACTTTGTTTGTTATTTTAGAAACCAAAAATACTATCTCAGAATTAAAATTAAAACGAGGTCAAATTTTAGAGATAATCCAATTTTTTTAAAAAAAATTGTAATAATTCAGTTATGTTGTACAATGCATTTTTTTTTAATCAGCAAGGAATATGCTCCGCCATATAATAACAAATAGTACACCAATTTCAATTGAGTTGTTTTCTAACAAAAAAAAAAAATACAAAAGCTAAGAATCAAACCCAACGGCTTGTCTATTCACTATCCTATGTCGTTCATGCTCACTTGAGCCCGGTAATACAAAATAAATTTAATTTTAAAAAATTGTCCATAAATATCTACTCAAAAAATTAATTGTTTAATGCTTTCCGAATTTAAAATTATATGTTTTCAATACACCTTTTCTAGATTTCAAGGGATATTGGGCGTATACTTTTTCAAACATGTATTTATGGATAAGTTCTCAATTTTTTTTTGTCAATTTTCAGATAATATAATTTAAAATCAATAACAAAAATGAAAGTATTTTTTAAAATCAATATAATTCAACTTTTGTCAAATTTAAAATTTTTGTTTTTACCGGACAAGTAAAATGCTTAAATTTTTTGTTTTGGTTATTGAAAATGCTTAAATTTAATTGTTAAAACCGAGAAGAAAAGAAAAAAGAAGCAAAAGGTCAAGTGATATTTCTGGGTCAAAGTCTTGTCTCAATTGTCAGACGAAATCTAATTGTAATTCTCCCACTTCGTCTAATGGAAACAATGATATCTTTCTGAGTAATCAATGAAGAATCAATCATAAACGTATAAAAATTGGTTTGTGTTCAGATTTCAGAAGCGAAAGTATAAGTATATTAAATTACGGAAACCCATAAGAAGTAAGAAATTGAAAATATATCAAGAGGCGCTCTTTCGTCGAACCTTCGTTTCGTGAGACTTTCTTCCATTTGCCGGCTGTCTACGCCACATTTGAATAGTACTCTCGCCTCTTTTTTGCCCCTTTTCTTTCTCTTCGTCTTCTTCTGCTACTTCTTCGGCTTAGCTTAACTCTCTCTTTGTTGTTCCTTAATCACTGACCCACATAAAATATCTAGCTGCCAAGAAGTTCAAGGAGATATATAGATAGATGCTCTTTGTGTGGATCCCACCTGTCTGGGTCTCTTGTTTTTCTTTAATCTGAGTTTTTTTTTTTTCTCTGTTTGTTGTTTAGCAGAGCTGGATCCACCCTGAAGATCTTAGTACTCTTCAATTCAAATCCAGTGACTTTCTCAGGCAATTCTCTTTATCGTCTATCTTTTTGCGATTGATCTGGTTATTTGGCGGGCTTCGTGACTGCTGCCACTTTTTACTTGGTTGTGAGTTGTAACTTGTCAACTGATCTGCTGTACATCAATTACGATGTAGCACTACTGATTTATGGTTCACCCTCGACCATATCGTTTGGATTTTGCTCAAATCTGATGCCTTTGGACTTGCCCATGGCTTGTTTTTACTGATCTCGTTGTTATCATTGGCGATGCATGCATATACTCATTGAGATTAGTTGCATTTCAAATCCATAATGAGCCGAAATAGTGACATGAAGCTTTGAGCATGTGGCGCTGGATGCTGGCCACATAGTTCTATGTACTGCTTCGCGAAAACGGTTGACTGAATAACTGCTAATCATTCTAAAGACTGATGGAGTGCAGTAATCTACATTTGGGGGATACATTTATTTATTTGTTGTGCTGCAAAATGCCAGTTGATACACTTCTTGAGTCCCTGCATTGATATTAGCTTGGCTGAAAAGTTGCCATATTTGTTATCTCTGGATGCAGATGGGTTCTGCAGAGGATAAAATAGACCTTGACTCAGATGAGGAGATTGCTTTTAGACCGTCACCATCTTCAGGAAAAGTCCAGACTTTTGATTTTGAGACAGCACATGTACTTTCTCCTGGAAGCTTGGCCAGCTCATCCTTTAAGCGGATACAGATCCGACCCTTCAGGAGCATATATATTGTCCTATTTAAAGCAAAGATCAACATGTTGCTACCTTTTGGTCCATTGGCGATATTGCTACGTTATCTAACACAAAAGCATGTATGAATCTGCTCCGCTGTCATCCTTTTGCTATTGTTTTTCGAACTTTGAACGAGATAAAAAGGGTGTTAGAAAAGGGAAAATAGGTTAAAATTTCATAATAGCTATCTCTTCATCACAGAAAACTTGCTTCTTAGGTTCTTTTGAATTTTGTTTTAGACCAGGAAAAGACAATCTTGTGATATGCACATTGATAATAACAGCCGGATAGTAACAAATTGTTGGAATTTTGAAATCTGCTCGAATTTAAAACCTTTTCACACCTAACAGTTATTGGTTTGTGGTTGTTTCTAAGCTTTTAATTTATTAATAATTACCTCATATTTGTTAGGGATGGGTGTTCTTTTTCAGCTTATTGGGTATTACTCCCTTGGCAGAACGTTTGGGATATGCTACTGAGTAAGTATTGCCTTGTCCAGAGAAATTGGACATTTAGTTGTTTTCCTTATTTTATCTTCATCACTTTCTAGTTCTAACAGATGAATTTGCTTGCATTTGATGCAGGCAGCTTGCATTGTATACTGGACCAACAGGTATAGTTGTAGTTTTCCTGGTACAAATCTTTGTTGGGTATAAAAAGGAAGGATTATATGCATCGTTGTATATGGATGATAATTCTATGAGATGCTATTCTTGTTTGGAGTTTTCTGTCTGTAGTTTTAGCAGCTTCTTTTTCCCCCCTTCCCTTTTTATCTTTCATTTTAAAGTCATTGAATGCAACATATGAATCAGGAGAGAGTAAGTTTGAATAACGACTGAAAGTTTTGTAGGCAGATACCATGCATGATGTATTAAAATTTTTCCCCATTAATAGTTTTGGATGTCCCACATTAGACCTAATTTCATGTGGAATTATTTCACTAAAACTTCATGCCACATTTCGACATCAAATTCATCTTCAGGAAGGTGATCGAAATATGATTATTTATTTATTTTGTTTATCTATTTTTTGAATGGAAAGGGGCCAAACCAGCACTGTGGATTGAACCCATAACCTTCCTGATAGAAGGGGACTACTTTGTGCCTAAGGCAATGGACCAGGTGTTGAATGAATTTATTACGATGAATGAAGATTATAGAGAATGGAGGTGGCTGTTTTGTAGTGGAGCATGAATGCATAATTTTCTTCCAAGTATTATTTGATTGTTGCTTTTATCCAATTTGAGATGAAGTTTATTGAGAAAAAGTATTTTGAAAATAGTAGCAATGAAAATTATTAATGCTATACATATGTTGCATCTTCAGTTATGGTTTAACCAATCTTCAGACCTTTATTCTGAAACCAGCAGGGGCGGTTCTTTCTTTTGGTAAATTTTGATGATGTTTAATGTTCTCTAACATGCATGAATTATACTGGGGTTAAACAGTTGATGTTATGCTGTAGAGGGCAGTCGACTCTTCTTGTGGACTATGTATAACAGCTAATGCTGATGGAAATATATTGATATGTTCTATTCCTTGTGCTATCTAAGTTTGGCCATGTAATGTGGCTTCTAGGCCTAAATAGCACAAGGGGTTGTGTTATGACACGACATAGTGCCTTTGAGAATGAATACCTCAAGGCATACAGCCTAATGTTTTGTTAAGTCTTACGCTTAAGTGCATCTCGTCTATGTCTGCTGACTTTACTATGGCATATGCAGTTGGAGGTCTGCTAAATGCCACATTTGGCAATGCCACTGAAATGATTATATCCATTTATGCTTTGAAAAATGGGATGATTAGAGTTGTTCAGCAGTCTCTGTTGGGCTCAATTTTATCAAATATGCTTCTGGTTCTTGGATGTGCCTTCTTTACTGGAGGAATTGTCCACCACCATAAAGTTCAGCTTTTCAACAAGGTATCTGAAACATGGTTTGGAATGTTTCTTTTCATTCTTGTCCTCTTTATGTTCCATAGCATCACCCTGAAAAGTGATAAAATATCAACATTGACATTGGCCTTTTCTCCAGGCATCTGCTGTTGTAAATTCAGGGTTACTCTTGATGGCTGTGATGGGAATATTGTTTCCTGCTGTGCTTCACTTTACTCACTCTGAGGTTCATGTTGGAAAATCAGAGTTATCACTATCCAGATTTAGTAGCTGTATAATGCTAGTGGCATATGCAAGCTACCTTTTCTTTCAATTAAGAAATCAGCATAGTCTTTATAGCCCTATTGAGCAGGTTAGCAACTTATGCTCCGCTTATATTTCTTTATAGTTGTGTTTGAGCCTTAGGATTTGTAATTATTTTGTTAGACGCCTGATAATTCAGGGTGAGGCCAAATGCATATATATATATATATATATATATATTTGAAAGTAAGTCTATTTTCTTTTGATAATTCATGCTAAATTATGTTTTCAAATTTCTCTCATTTTCAAAGAAGATGAATGTATGCGTATGCTACAAGTTTCGTGACCTAATATGCTGCACGGTATTTATGCAACCATTCAATTATTTTTAGTCTCTTTCTTTATTAACTCATTTTACGTATTTGCTAAAAACCATATTTCTTGGAAGGACCCATATATTATGGAAGAGAACCTCTAGGTACAAGCTGGTTATATAGCCTTAGAGAATAAAGATATACTGCCTCTAGTCCTATTTATAAGACCTTGAGGTCTTATAAATAGGACCGGAGGTAGTATTAATAATAAAAATTTCCGCACAGCTACTACAAAGCCTCCCTTCCTAGAAGACCAAAAAAGGAATGAATTCGTAATTATAGGATTCACTAATGCTTTTATGATGTTCTACTTGGGTCACTTGATTAATATATTTAATTAACTTCACTACCACTACAAGGAGGAAACTGTATTCAAAAAGGAAAGAAAACATGGTGGAAGTGATTCTCAAAAAGAATGGTAAACAATAATATGGCTTCACTCTCTGGACATTTTTTGGTATGAGCAGAACTTCTTTCTCGCCCTGTTCTCTGTATTTCCTATGGAAGGGAAAGGAGTGCATTCTTTTTTCCTACGGAGTGGGGATACTTTTTTCCCCCCCTAAATGGGGTTGATTTGAGGGAAAGATTAATATTGTGATTAAAATGTAAAATAGAAAATTAATATTTATTTTACAGTGTAAAAGAATATTGTACTCATGCTGCTTTCATGTTTGTTTTAGATGCTTATTTAATGGTATTATCCTTGTTTTATAATGTAGGAGGATGGCAATAGTGAAAATGATGATGAAGAAGAAATTGAATTAACTCAATGGGAAGCAATAGGCTGGCTTGCTATTCTGACAGTATGGGTATCTGTATTGTCTGGATACCTTGTGGATGCCATAGAGGTATAATCTATTTCTTAAAGACTTGATCACTATACTTCTTATATTTGTCTCCTTGATGCTCCTACCCTTATGTATTGTTGAGTGTTTGCTTTTATGACTTGTTAGTGCTTTTTAATCTTCATTCTGTCACTTGTCAAAGGTTGAACATGCATCTACCTCCAGCTGTATAAACTGAGGAAACTTTGGTCGTGGATCATATCCTTATAATTTTATGGCTGGTATCATGAATGATCTAGGCATGTAAAGAATTATGTTTGAGCAACGCTAAGTAGTTACAATCACATATTAGTTTTCATTTCATTTTTTACTAATAGAAATAGAATTTCATTTTAATTCATAAATATGATTTCTGTCCTTATCTTATTTCCTAGATAAAACTAGTGGTAAGCTACCTTCTCTTAGAATAGCAATTAGGCTACCACTGAGTTTTGGCTGTATGGTACTGTGATTTTATCCAAGACTAGGAAATTTGAATTCAAATCTCAGATTGCACTGCCAGAGAGTGTCTATATTCCCAGTTGGTTTTGCTTTCTGAATAGTTCTGTTCTAGCTTGAATGGACCAAGTGTTGCGAAGAAAACATTTTTTCTTGGGTCTGGATCCACTTTTTTGAAGTGAATTATGGATATTTTGTTATTTGTGACTATATTTCTGAGATTTAGACTGTTCAAAATGTGCTTCTTCCTTCTTTGTTGATAACGAAGAACTATTGCAACCCTTGTTGTTTGATCCGTTGTGTTATGGGTCTGTTGATATGTAATGCATTTGCGGTCTGTTGCAGGGGGCATCTGATTCATTGCATATGCCTGTGGCTTTTATTAGTGTCATATTGCTTCCAATTGTAGGCAATGCTGCTGAACATGCAAGTGCCATCATGTTTGCCATGAAGGATAAGCTTGTGAGTCGCTTTCAAACCCTACATTTTATTCAAATTTTGCTGCCTACATGACTGATAGCGTCATTTTCTCTGAAGGATATCACACTTGGAGTTGCTATTGGATCTTCTACACAGATATCTATGTTTGTGGTATGCTTTTGAACGGTTATAAACTGGTTATTCGAGATTTACGTCTGACCAGATCATTTCATGAATGAGTTAACATTGATTTCACCATGTCATAGAAATAATTTGATTTGTTTTTGGACACTTTGATGATTGTAGATCCCTTTCTGTGTTGTTATTGGGTGGTGCATGGGAATAGAAATGGACTTGAATTTTCAACTCTTTGAGACCGCCACACTTTTTATCACTGTGCTTGTAGTTGCATTTATGTTGCAGGTACGTGATCTCCTTCCCCCCTGCATGTTGTCGTGTCAGCGTTATTATTTGTTAATGATTTAATGTTTTCTCAACTTTGAGTGACCTAAACCACAATCTTTAGGACATAAGCTGAGCTTGATTAGATCAGCCTAGGCTTTCAAAATATCACTAGGATCAAGAAAAACCCAAGAACTTGCTGCTCAAAAGTCTTCTCATCTTTTGGTCCAAGAAAGCTTCTGATCTGAAGAATTATATAAACAATTTGACAAGGGGGAAAAATAAAAATAAACAAAAAGAGAGAGAGATTTACCAGATAAAGAAATTATGGCAGAGAGGGTGATTGAACAATGGAGTAAGTAACCAGGGGAGGTCATGGGAGCGTAGTGGATGAGAGGACAAGTGATGGCAAGGGGGATGTGATGGGTAAAGGCAGTGAAAGGGATGTGAAGAATCATTTTGGAGGGTTTTCTGTCTTTCTGTTGTTAGTGTTTCCCAGTGCCATATATAGCGAAGAATGTTATTATCCAAAAATAATGATTAAGGATGTTAGTCTTGTCGATGCTTTGTTGGTCCTATTTCTGTTTGTCCTGGTATATGCATCTTGCAGTGAAGCTTGGTCAAAATTTCAGTTTTCTGTTTCGTGTTGAACTTTGCTGATATTTTTATTTGTAATAAACGCCCCACAACTTTTTTCCATTGTAGCCCCTATCATTCATGTTCATGATAGCTATATCTCAACATTACTTTGACTCTTGCAGGAAGGAACCTCGAACTATTTTAAAGGCTTGATGCTTATTCTTTGCTACCTCATTGTTGCAGCCAGTTTTTTTGTACATGTAGACCCTACAGATGGTGAGTTACTACCAAGTTTACTCTCATTGAGCCTGAAAACTCAAATGAATCTCCAGTAGCTAACAATTATGCCTCTTTTTTTTTCATTTATATTTTAAATTGGATCCTCTTCTGGAATCATGGTTATAAAAAAATAATTTTATTGTTTGATTTGGGACAGGTAATAACTGAATATTGTGGCTATGGCAGCCAGCCTTGCTTCTGCACAACTTAGTACCCAGAAAAAGTGGAAAGAAGTGTGCTAGAAGTTGAAGGTGGCTTTTCAGAGAGATTCCTGAGCTGAACTAGAACCCAGCATCATCCTGATTGACGCACTGAGCTAAATCAGGACGAAATTGTATGTATAATATTGAGGTTTTTAATCTTCCATCCGAAGGAATACTAGTGTATCTGATCTCCATAGTTCATATTCATTCAACATAATTTTGTTTTTGAATATTTCATTAGTCTCTTTATTGAATCAGATGGCATCAGTTGATAATATTTTAATTGGTAAGTTATCTTCCCTTTGCCTACTACATGACAGTTTTTCTTTTTAAGTGAAAAATAATATATTATTTTTTTAAAAAAATTGGTGACGTAAGAAATATTTTCATACTCAAAATAATTTTATTTTATTTTATTTTATTTCATTTGTTTGTAACCTTCGTGGATTCAGAACTCCCAAGGGGATGGTGAATTGACACTCTGTTTCAAGTCTAAATTGAAAATAAAAGGCTGGTTAACTTTTATTTTACCCATTTTTGTCGAATGTGCAAGTCAAAACTTGTCCTTTTTTTTTGGTTGTCTATCCAGTTCATCGGAGTTTTGCTTCGACTACATCTGTACTCGACCCGCGTCGCGTATCTGGCTGTAGTAGGTGAGTCTCCTAACAGAAATTTTTGCATACGCTGAGGTTCGAACTTGAAATCTCGCTTAAGCGGTACCAAGTCAGAACTTGTCCCTTTTGTTGATCTGAATATTAAGATTCTCATGGGCTTCCAAACTGATCAAGTGATTATTTTGACCCAAAAAAAAAAAACTGATCAATTGATTTCACTCCGTTTAATCATATTTATATAGTATCTTTACTTACTAACTGTGGTTCTTAATATAAAAGTTACATAACTAAAATATACATATTAAAAAATTAATTAAATTAGTTATTTATAACAAATTTGTTTTGATTCTCTTAAACTACCTTTTTATTTTTTTTAATTTCAGTCCCAAAAAAAAACCTACCTTTTTTTTTTGTAATTATATGTATTGGAATAATCTTTTAACTGAAAGACCCTTTTAATATGTACAGTCAATAAAGATATTTTAGATAAAAATTTGTAATTTAAGAAAGTAAAGTACATTGTGTTCTGTTTAATTAATATGATTAAAATGAACTTCTCTTGTAATCCCTATATTTAGAAGGAGTGGTACGTATTAAATAATAACAAATGCCTGCATATGATGCCAGCAAAGCACATAAACAAGAGATTTGGATTATCACATCCTCACTATTAAATTAAAAAATGAATAGTTGAGATTTGATGTTTTATAAAATTATTGTTATTATTACTACTATTTCCATTATCAAGAAGTCTGCAGTAATAAATAAGTCAAGTCAAATTTTACTATGCTAAATTTATTTCATTATTTTTATGTAATATTATAATCATAATTTTATAAAATATTAAATCTCAAGTATTTATTTTTTAATCCAAGGATGAGGATGAGATAAGAAGAAGAAAAGAAGAGTCTATCAAAAAGACGTCCCACTATAATCTGAGTGCTAAGAGCATGGAGGGTTGCTCCCTCTGAAAATTTGACGCGTTCAATGCAAACTTTCACATTTATTATTATATTTACAAGCTTTTTTGTTTTAAGGGAAAAAAAAAGTTCTGCTTGACTTCTTTTTTATTTTTTGCCACCAGACTTCTTTTTTAAATAATTAGTATATTATACTACCTCCGATCTTTAATATAAGACCCTATTTGACTTTTATTTTGATCCTAAATATAAGATCCCAATTTATTTTGTCTCTTGTATTTATATATTTTTTTTCTAAAATAGCCCTTCTAACAATGATAGTTTTAGTCAATACACTTGATTAACAAGGATATTTTAGGAAAGACAATACCTGTTTAGGACAAATAACTAACTCAACTTATTTCTTTAATCTCCTCAAATTAGTTAACTGACTCTTATAATTAGGACCGAAGGCAGTATTAAGTTCTTGTTTGATTTCGTAAATCATGAAGTAATGTGAAAGTACAAGTTTTCACATTATCATGCCATGTGTGATTATTTGTATTTACATGCGATAATTAGTTCTACAATATAAAGTTTGATCGTGTCAAATCTTGTGTTGTTTTTTTTTAACCTAAAGTTAGAACTAAAGATAACCACAATCAATGTAATGCTTACTAAAAGACTAAAGTGCCCTTTTCCTTTTATGGTTTATGGTTGAGACTTGTGAGTTGTCCCGCGGGCTCCCGAAAATAAAACTACTTTACTAATTGAGATAGAATTTAAAAATTACATAAATTAATTTATTGTAATAAATGTGACTTGATCCCTCCTGAAATACCCCTGTATAACATTTGCTTATATATCAATTTTTAAGCTAGATAAATTAATTTAGAAAAAAAATGAAATATAAGAGACCAAGTGAATTGAAATTATATACTACCTCTGATTCTTAATATAAGACATTGTTTGACTTTTATTTTGGTCTTAATTCACTTTGTCTCTCATATTTATATTTTTTTCCCAAAGTAGTCCTTCTAACAATGATAGTTATAGCCAATAAATTTGATTAGCAAGGATATTTTAAGAAAGACAACACCTATTTATTATAAATAATTAATTTAATTTCTTTCCTTAATCTTTTCAAATTAGTCAACTAGCTCTTATAATTAGGACAGTAGGTAATATTTAAAATCAAATTCAACTTTTCTAACTAGCTTAATTATTAAACACTAGAGGGAGTATTATACTGTTTTCAGTCTTTAATATAAAAATTAATTGATTAATTTGAGTATATTAAGAAAACTAGTTAAGTTAGTTATTTGTTATAAATAAATGTTGTTTTTACTAAAATATCCTTACTAATCAAGTGTATTAGTTAAAACTACTATTATTATAAAGATTATATTAGAAAAAAATAAATAAATATGAGAGACAAAATGGATTGAGATTTTATATATATGATCAAAATAAAGTCAAACAAACTCTTATAATAAGAAGTGAAGGTAGTATGTGATTGTCGATCATCCTCTGTTGTCATCCATCTTCCTCTTCCACGGCCAACCACCGTCATCATTTACTTCTCACCCCCATCCCCTCACCATTGGCCACCGTCTACCGCCACCAACCATTACCGTCGGTTGCCATCCACCGTGGCTGGTCGGTAACCACATCCTACTCTACTGTTGATCTTCGTCCTCATTTACCAACAGCCACTTTTTCTTGTCACCGTCCATCATTCTCCCACCATTTTTTTTTTTGTGGCCGACATAAACAAACCCACTTATTAATGATGCAGGGCAACTATCCCCTTTCTTTTACCCCAAAGAAAAAATTATGTTAAAGATATGTAATTTGTTTGTACTCTTTTATTGAAGTCAATCTTATTTAAGATATTATCAAATACTAAATATGGACATCCTTCCTAATAAAAATTTACAAAATACGTAAATTTGAATCTTTCAATCTAGCTGATTTTAATAATTTGACATCACTAAGCCTAAACTCATATTCTAAGTTTTGTGACTTTTATCCAACCAGTTGCCAACCATCATCTTCTTTTGCTGCTAGCCATCACCACCGCTCTAATTTAAGCTGCGGATTTAAAATTTTTTTTTTGAATTAATGGTATCCCTCCACCAACAGCCAATGACTACTATCTTTTGACACGTAAATATTATAGAAATATATTTTGCCTCTCTTACTAATATCTTTTTCATATAATACTTCATATCCTTAATATAAAAATTATTTAGGAGTTAGATTTGATCCTAAATATAATATCTTTATTTAGTTTATCTCATATTTCTTTTCTCAAAATATGCCTATTGATTATAAGAAATTTCTGTCAAGGGTAATTTCAATCATCCACTGTATATGATTGAAGAGGTTAATTTAGAAAGACAAATACACATTTATAATAAATAACCAATTTAACTAATTTTCTTAATATTTTCAAATCAGTTATTTAGCTCAATGCTACTTCTAATGTTTAATATAAGAGTTAATTTAACTTTCAATTTGATCCTAGATATAAGATTTCAATCTATTTTGTCTCTCATATTTATTTATTTTTCCAAATTAGTCTTATAGTGGTTGCATATATTAACTGTTTCATCAAATATTAATTCTAGTTAATACACATGATTAGTAAGTATATTTTTAAAAAGATAGCACTTATTTATTACAAATAATTAATTTAACTAATTTTTTTTAATATACTTGAATTAGTTAATGAATTTTTATATCAAAGATTATAGGCAGCATTAGGAACCGGAATAGTAGATAATTAAGTATCGTACTCGTGACAACGTACGACTATGTCTTCTCACCACCAACATTGATGGAATTCAGCCTTTTTAAGTTTAAACTGATCTTTATCAAGATATTTACGTCACGTCATATTATTTAAATTATGGATATTGTGATTTGTATTTATAGATAAAGTAAGAAGCTGCAATCTGATTGTATTGATGGAGTCACTACTCACTAGAGGACAACAATTTGGCATTCAAATGACATCGTTCTTTAACAGTGCTTGATTTAATTTGAAGTGTCTAGTTTGTTCATTTTTTTATTTTTTTATTTTCTCTCTCAAAAGAAATCAAAATATGTTTTCCAGTAGATGTAGCTAACCTAACTTGATTGGACAAGCATTGTTCATCATTGGTTATAATTTAGGGAGAATTATCTACAAATTTAATATAAAAAATTAATTACTCATAAATTCTCGTTATAAGTAAATACAGAAAAATTTGATAAAAAAAAAATTGACTCATAGATAATATTGAAAAATATAATCGAAGTTTTGTTTGATACCTGTGTATAATTTTTCTTATACTTATGCGGAAGAATTTCAATCATTCCATTTCCTTCGTATAATTTTCTAATTAGTTATACATGAAAAATATTAAAATTAGTTATAGTTATCTATTTTGCAATAAATTATAACTTATTTTTAACCATTTTTCTTCAAGCCGATTAATGGACAGCATCCATGCTTTAGGCACTATTGAAAAAATATTCATTATTTTATAAAGTTGGTAGGAGGTGGTGCAACTCCATTTAGTCACATTTATTTATTGTAAAATTTCTCGAAGTGTTTTTTTTTAAAATAAGTATTTCGTTCCTGAAAAAACCTTAAACAAATAGGGCTTATTTTAAGCTAGGAATTTATTTTTCATATACAATCGTGTTCCTCAACTTGCCAGCTAATAACCAAGCCCTTGTCAAATATTGAGATCACATAAGTGACTTTTGCCACTCCCAACAAAATATTTTTCATGTATATAATCAAGTATCAAATGCCTAACAATGTATATTGAAAAATTTATTAGGTCCTTCTCACTAATAAAATTTTTTATGAAGTTTTTTTTTCAATTTTTTCATAAAATATCATGAGGATGACTTGTTAGTTGGTTTAAAACTAGTCCAGGTTAAAATTTTATTCAGTCCATTTAGTCATTTATAATTTTGGTAGGTGGTTATTAACTTGACAACAACCAATTGATTAAAATCGACATGTAAGAAAATATAATTCATCGCTCTCAAGGATTCCCTAATCGATTATGACTTTTTCAGTAGTAGTCACTATGTCCATATTATGTGGCTTGTGATTTTAGATTTTCTAGCATGACGAAAGGTATTTAATTAAGTCTTACACTATTACGATAATATTGGACTCCATAAACATGTTGGTTAATTACTTTTATATGATATGTCTTACCTACCCATTTTACATAAAATGTAAATAGGCCAGTCATGTTATTTAAAATATAGATGTTGTGACTTTTTGGAAATATCCCATAAAAAAAAAATTACTATGTTTCTGCGCAAGGATGGCATGCGCAAATTAAGAAATTATGGAAGCTGTGATTTATCTCAAATTTCATAGGCTGCAATCTAATTATATTGAATTATTGATTGACCCGCCAGAGGACATCAATTTGACAATTTCAAATGACATTGTTGCTGCTTAATTTGATTCGAAGTGACTTAGCCTGTTCCCATCTTTTCAAATTTTTTTTAAAACTAAAGTAGCTACCTAACATGATTTGACACTAACACTAAATAAATAGTATTTTTAGTGAGTGCCATTTTGCAAATGGCAACAATCGTGGTTCACATCGTTCCTTATAATTCAGGGACAGCTATGTACAACTTTCATACCAAAAAAAAAAAATTAATTAATCACAATTTCTGATTATATGTAAATAGAGAAAATTCCGATAAAAATTGAGAAAAAATTGACTTATAAATAATATTGAAAAATAATCAATTTTTTTATTTTCAATACGTATGCAGGAGAATTTTAATTATCATACTTCCTTCGATTTTATTTGTGAATTATTTTCTTAATTAGTTATACATGAAAAACTTTGAAGTTATTTTTTTTTAATCAATGATATAACTAACTGCAATAAATTCTAACATAAATTTAACCATTTTTCCTCACCTTGATAATCAACAGCATCAATGCTATAGGAACTATTGGAAAAAATATATATTTACTATTTTAGGAAATTTAGATATTAAAAATGTCATAAAATTTCTAAAAACGACTTACTAGAAATATAAAAGTTATTTGCAATTATATTTTTTTATTCGTTTGGGTCTGCTAATTGGTCAAATAAATTTTCAAACCCTATTTATAAATTGAAGGTGGTTGATACTGATACATCATTGTTTTAGGAGTCACTTGCTTAATTTATTGAAATTTCATAGTTATTCTCGAAAAAATTCATAAATAATTGCTTGTTTCTTTTTCTTTTTTTTAAGTCTACGATAAACCTAATTATTTAGGAAGTTGGTCAAAATTAATAAAATAAATAAATGTTTAAAATAAATGGACCCCCATCATGTTACCATTACTTTATCTTTTACCATCACAATTAATCAAAGTCAAAGAGAATAAGAGAACTAGAGGTAAAAATAAGTCAGACTTTATCCTTAATCAGTTAGATTTATATTAAAACTTGTTAGCGTGAGCTTTGTCTGAAACCTGTCACAGGTTTTTTGTTCAACTTGAATCTAGCCTGTAATTAAGCCTGACTTAAAACCTATCAAAAAGTCTATATTTTAAAAAAAATTATTAACATATATAAATCAATTTAAAATTATAAAACTCAATTCAAATTATCTAAAATACAAACAAGTGAATCACCATGTGTGTGTATATATATGTATATATATTCATTAATTCTTCATCATGCCTCCGGGGCGCGCACACACACACATACTTGTCTGTGTGCGCACGCGCACGCGCACGCGCGAATACCCCACTCCCACCACTCAAATCTTAGGATCAAAAGCATCAATATCTCCCACATCCTGTGGTTCCATCTCCCTGCTTAATTTTCACATTAATAATTCAATTGAGATGATATATTGGCAAATAGCGATAGAACAACACAAATCGCGGCTACGTTTCGTGGAAGATGTTTCAGAATAGGTTTTGTATAGAGGAGGTTATGTTTCTTTCAGAGGTTAATTAAAATTATAACCTATAAAAAAATTATAGTCCCAGGCCACCTGATAGGTTCAATAGACTTGTCAGAGGGCATAAACTTAGTTTGCTTAAAAAAAAAAAAAGACATTTGAAAAGGCATAAACCTTTAAAATAGAGTAGGTCAATCACAGGTCAAGGTATAGGCCATCTGGCCTATTTCCACTCCTAATAAAAACCAGTCTCTACTCATAGTCAATTATATATTAATTTATCTAGAGTTAAATACATGGATCGTCTCAAAATATACCTGCATTAAGGAACAGGACAAAAATGACAACTAATGTTATATATAGAGATTTTTAACAATCTACAAGTATAAGGTTAAGTTGTGATATAAGGTGAAGTTACTGACTAGTTGTCTATATGTTGCATTTATGATTTGTGGTGTGTCCAACTTTGTTGTAACATGAGATTAAGTTACTTCAAATGAAAATTAAATTTGTTAATTTTTTGTATGTAGGATAAGTATATTTGAGAAGATAACATTTTGCATGGGGAGGCGATGCTAGTTTCAATAGGACCATGTCTAATTATAAGTGGAAAAATAAGAACAAAATATATTCATATGGTAGGAGACATTAATAGAGTTCGTTAATCAAAACAAATTGTTGGTAAAAAAAAATTATAAAAAAACAATAATATCACACATAGATATGAAATATTGATGGATAGCTATGAAGAAGGCATCCATCCATCCATAGATAGTGTTGAAATCCATGGAAGCCTTTGACCATATATGAGGAGGAGGAGTGGTTGAAGGGTAGAAATGTAATTGTACATTAGAAGCTTCAAATTCAATTCTTAGCAGCAGCAGCAGCAAGTTTTGCTCTTAGATCCTTTCTTAAGATCTTGCCTGATGGTGACTTTGGAATTGCATCTATGAATATCACTTTGCTTATTCTCTTGTAAAACACCACCTGCACCATCCATTAAAAACTCACAATAATCAATACCAACTTAATTGCATGAAATAAAGAAAGTGACAGACATTGACAGTTTGAGATTATATAACTGATATCAATAACTCCTGACCTCTTACTTGCTGAAAAGTTTTATGCCACTAGATTATAAAAATGTTGACATTAGATTTTAAATTTAAAACTTATTATAATTTCATTGGGAAAATTTTTATAAATATATACTCTCTCAAGTTTTTAATATAGGAGAGGAGCCCTTTTAAAAGAAAATTTTTTTTATCCTTTTTGTGAGAATCTTTGGCACTTAAAGAGTATAAATTAATATGGTGTTGAAATCTAGTATAGTTAATAAGGACGACACTAAAAATTACTTGAATTTTATAAAAATTTTAATGTTTTAATTGTTTTTAATAATATGTGTGAATCAGGAGGGAGTAATTTTAAGTGCCTAAGTTTTTTTTTTGAGAAGATAATTAAAAATTCTAAAACTTGAGAAATTCACATAATTTTTAAAAAAATTAATTTAAAAATCAGGAGGGTGGGAAAAACACACCTGTTTTGAGACAAACTGTTTGACATCATCCTCGGTGGTTTCAGTGTGACCGTTGGATCTGACCACAAAAGCAACGGGAACCTCCCCAGCTGCTTCATCCTTCATTCTGAAAACCAAAAATCCAAATCTAGTTTTAATGACAACACAAAGGGGGCAGGTATTGTGTGAGGTAAGGCGCAGGGAATTAAGAAACGTACGGGACGACGGCGGCGTCGGAGATGTGAGGATGAGTGAGAAGGAGGGCCTCGAGTTCAGCGGGGGCCACCTGGAAGCCCTTGTACTTGATGAGCTCCTTCAGCCTATCAACGATGAACAGCTCATCGTCCTCATCAATGTAGCCTATGTCCCCCGTGTGCAACCACCCCTCCGCATCTATCGTTCTCTTCGTTGCCTCCGGATCATTCAGATACCCTATACATTTTTGTCCCATAACCAGTTATTATTTTGGACCCTTCCCTTTTTGGTTTCTATACTTTCTTCATTTCTTGTCCATAATAATAATAATAATAATAATAAAGAGGATAAAGGAATAAAGTTAAATCAAACAATTAAATGTACGTACGAAAACATAAATTAAATTAAGTTAAAAAACAATATATATGTGTATAATTTTTATGATTAGGATAACATAAGAAGCATATAATATGAGGATAAAATCATAAAACTGACGTGCAAGTATAATCAAATACCTAACGTAGTCTAATAATAATAAAAATAAAAGGCGGTTACTTAAAAAAAAAAAGGTATATAAATAAAGAAAAGGTTCGCATAAAAAACATCGGTGATGGGGGAGAAATCGGGTGAGTTGTCAAAATCGTGACGGTGGATGAAACACGGTCAACGGCTGATCTGGACGGCGGAGAATTTTCAAAACAATGATGCGAATTAATTGAATGCGGGCTGGGTTTGGTGTGAGGGAGGGAGCGCCGTCCCAAGGGGCACCCAATTAATACGACGCCGTAAGCATCCCCTTGGAAAGCTACATCTACCAACATTTGTGTCTTTAAAAAGGTGCAAATCACAAGTAAACTCAGATCATCCTATCATGAACTCTCTGATAATTAATATACTGTACTACTTAGGTGGCTCCATCAAGTAGAAAGAATATAATAAGGTATAAATAGCCGTCAATACTTACTCATATGGATAATACCAAAATTAATTCAAAGTAAATCAACTAATTAAATTTGTATTAAAGCACAAATATTTTTCCCCAAATATACCACTAATTAAATAGTTGACTTTACCAAAATAACACATTTTAATAAATTAATATTCTTAAATGGTACCTTTCATAATTTGATCGCCTCTAATGCAGATCTCGCCGGGCTGATTACGAGGCAAAGACTCGGAGGTCTCAGGATCCACGATCTTCATTTCGGCATTTCTGACCACCGTTCCACATGCTCCGGCCTTCACTTCCATGGGTTGTTTGGCAAAAGCTAAGCTCATTGTTAACACCGGTCCTGCCTCCGTCATCCCATATCCCTATATATAAGTTCATTTCAATTTCATTACATCATTCTTTCATCCCCTAACAATACCACTGCTCCTATTCATTCATGCCTTCTTTTTTTTTATTACAATGGGCGGGATCGAATCATTATTATTTGAATTTCAGAATTCAAAATTGTCACTTAAAATTTTTCATTACTTTCTCAGATGAAAATCTAAAATTAAAAAAAAATTCATTTCAAACATTTCAATAATATATTCTGTTTTTCAAACAAAAATATAATATCAAAGTTAAAAAATGTAAGCACAGACTGGCTCGAATATGACGACCATTGATTCGAATATCTGCATTAATGATTCAATCCACACCCGCCACTACTTCTCACTGATATATGTGTCATTTCCCATAAACTATCACATCCATACGACATATTATTTCAGTTACTGATTACAAGAGCCAGTTAACTGTTAATTAATTTGAAGAGATCAAGAAAAGAAATTAAGTTAGTTATTTGTAATAAATATGTGTTGTTTTTCTTAAAATATTCTTACTAATCAAGTGTATTGGCTAGAACTATCATTGCTAGAAAGATTATTTTGAAAAAAATGTATAAATATGAGAGACAAAGTGGATTAGAATCTTATATTTAAGACCAAAATAAAAATTAAATAAGGTCTTATATTAAAAACCAGAAATAATAGTATATAAGTACAGAGTGAGTCGCAGAAAACCGATCATATATATATAATTGCCACAAATATATATGTTACGCTGGAAGATGGGTCTTAGGTTTAGGATCCAAAGCATATTATATACTATATCTGATATTTAATATGAGATCTAAGTTATTAATTTGAAAAGATTAAGAAAATTAATTAAATAAATTATTTATAATAAATAAGTGTTATTTTTTTAAAAATTTCTTTATTAATCATGTGTATTAGTAAAAATTATTGTTTGATGAAACTTTTTTTTTAACATGTATAATTGTTATTAAGATTATTTTACAAAATATAGATAAATCTGATGGTCTTGTATTAAGGTTTGAGGGAGTAGAATCAACAATCAACAATCAATAAAATATTAAAATTGAAGCGAAGGTAGTGCAAACGCGGAAGATTGAATACCTGACCGAGTTTGGCCTTAGGGAACTTGGCTCTTACGGAGTCCTCAAGTTCTTTACCCAGCGGAGCTCCACCGGACTTCAATACTCTGATCGACGACAGGTCGTACTTATCAGTATCCGGCGACTTTGAGATCGCCAGCACGATCGGCGGCACCACCGGAGCGATCGACACCTTGTGTTTCTGTATCAGACCCAACAACGCATTGATTTCAAACCTGGGCATCAACATGATCGACGCCTTCGCCCTCAATCCACACAGCAAAACAGAGTTCAGAGAATAGATATGAAACAGGGGCAGCACGCAGAGAATCACATCTTCATGGTGGAAATACAGGTTCGGATTCTCCCCGTCGACTTGTTGGGCTATGCTGGTGACTAATCCCTTGTGGGTGAGCATCACGCCTTTTGGTAAACCGGTGGTGCCGGAGGAATACGGCAAGGCGACGACGTCGTCAGGTTTGATTTCCACCTCGGGAATATCGTTCTCGTCGGCTTGAGATAGCTCTGAGAAATGTGAATGTCCATCTGGTGGAGAATCGACGAAGATTAGCTTCACGTCCAGGTCCTTCACTTTCTCGTAGTAGCTTGATTGAGTTATGAGGATCTTCGCGTTTGGAGGCTTTGGCTTGTTTGGCAACCTCCGCGGCGGTGAAGAACGGATTCGCGGCGGTTGTCATGGCCCCGCGGAAGGAGGCGCCGAGGAAGGAGAAGACGAATTCAGGGGAATTGCTGAGGAGGACCATGATGACATCACCCTGTCCGACGCCGAATTTGTTCAATCCGGAGGCGACTCGCCGGGCGGTGAGCTCGACGTCGTAGTAAGTGTAGATATCGCCGGTGGGAGCATTGATCAGGCAAGGACGGGAACCGAATTCGGAGAGATTCTCGAAGCAGTAAGAATGAAGAGGAAGGTGTTTGGGGATGTAGATGTCGGGAAGTTTGGACCTGAAGATGAACTCATTCTGGGGCTTGGTGGTCTCGGTGGCAGCCATTGGAGGAGAACCGGAGGAAGGTGAGGGAATGATAAGAGGAAACGTTGGGGGGAGAGAGAGAGAGAGAGAGAGACAGAGACAGAGATAGAGACAGGGAAGGAAGGCAGGAAGGAGAGAGAGATAATGTGTTCGGGTTTGAGGATGGTGTGTCTCAGTCTCCTGAGGAAAAATTCGGTAGGAAAGGATTGTAATAAAAGGAAGGAGGTGGTGGTTGGTGAAGAAGGGACTTAGCGGGGAATAAGGGAATTGTGCTGGGGCAGAAATGGGGACGTGGATTTGATGACTTAGAGTTAGACATGGGGTTGGTGAAGGATGGAAAATTATTTGGGATGTTCTTTTTGACCTGAAGAATATAATTTTTTTCAACAAATGTAATTGTGCATGTGTTTTTAATTTAAAAAAATATTTTTTTCTTTCTGAAGACATTTCATAAAATTAATTTTAAATTTTACTATTAAAGTGAATATAAAGTAGTAGTAGTAATAAATCAATAATAATAAGACCAGGAACCAAAGGCTGTGAAAATTCAAGTGCAAATATTTGCTTGTGCAAAAAAAAAAAGAACGAACTTATTCACTTCTCAATTTATCTTTTATTCATAAATTTTAAATTTTTTGATGTCATAGTTATCAATATAAATCGATAAAGTTATATTATTTCAGAAATTAGGAATTATAATAATCATCATTGGATGAGGCCTTGCGTAGAGTCTAGTAATTGTTGACTTATTAATGGATATATAAAAAATACGAAATTTTAAAGCAAGAAAAGAGAGGGGGGGTTGGTGAGAGTGGTTTAAGGGGTGATGAGGAGAGCGGGGTGGGGCCGGCAGGATAACATCTGGCGAAGAAGTGGCCACTTTTTCAGAATAAGAATCACCATAAAAAAATAATAATAATAATAAAGGCGATTTATTATTTATATTATTATTTTTGGTTTAATTATAAGATCTCATTTGTAACGAGATCTTATAATTAAAATCGGGAACAATATTATATAATAATTATATATCGGGAACAATATTATATAAGTAATAGTAATATTATAGGGGCAATTACTATTATCCTCTTTATAGTTTTGATTATGTTATAACTCA
>NW_021634785.1:0-120368 GCF_004799145.2 Neltuma alba | reverse complement strand
AAAATAAAACGATATATATAATATATATATCCAACATGAGTGAATTATAATGAAGTTAAACTTCGGTTTGATCTAAACTATGAGTAACTTGAAAAATAATTAATATTTATTATCAATTGTGATTTTTTTTGGTGATATATCAATTATGATGTTTAAATATAACTTTGTGTTTTATCTATCATTCACAATCTCGTTTAATATGAGTAAAGTTGGAAAAAAATTTCAGTTTGGAACATATATAACAAGTCAATTACTATAATTAATAGGATTAATACGCAAATTTATTTTGAAAATTTTCACTTAAAAGTACTGATTACTTGAAAATTTATTTGGAGGCAAATTTCCCAACCAACAAATATAAAATCATAGCAATAATGACTTTAACCATTAATATTTTTAACCATAAAAAATAATCTTGTAGAGCAAATTTGCATTAAAAAAATTTCTGGGTTCCTACTAGAACAAATTTATGTGCCTGTTTAGAATAGCTTATAAGTAGCTTTTTAATAGTGATTTACAGAATACGATGCAAGTATATGAGAGAAGTTTTGTCTCGGTTTACATAAAACATGCTTATAGAAGATTTTTTAAGCCTTTCCAAACAAGCCCATAGCCCCAAGTTAATTAAAATGACTTGAATCATTGACTGTTATCTTAATTTTTTCCAAGAGGCCAAGAGAGAACTCAATCTCGGAGATCGAAGTACTTCTCTTATCTTACTTATAGGACAGAGAGAGAAGACATTTTTTATCCTATTTATAAGAAATTAAAAGAAATTTTTTATATGGATGTACCATTTTACTTTTCATTTATTATTGTATTACTTTGTTTACATGAAGTATAATATATATTAAATAGAGATAAAACTAAAAAGTTGTTAAATTTTAAATAAGAGTTAATGAAATTTAAAATTTTGTTTCATCTGTATGAAATATATCGAAAATGAGTTATAATTAGAAAGAGAGTAGTATTAAATAATTGACACATCTATGCCTCAAATTTTTAATTAAAAAAACCTTAAATAATTTCTGAACCTGTACAGCTGTCCAGGTGAAGAAGCTTAATTGCGCTAGCGGGGTTAGGGTTTGTGAAGTTGTTTGGCGACAAAGCAAACGCAAAATGGCCAAATTCAATGAGGTGCAGAAGAAAAGGAGAGCCCTACTATCGGAGAAGAAGAGACAGCTACATGGCGATCCTAACACCGGCAAGCTTAAGAACAAGCACCAACCTCTTTCGATCTCCGGCAAACGACAGCGGAAGCTCCTCAAAAAATGGCGTCGAGTACTTACTTTTCCTCCTTTTCTCTGTTTTTTTTTTGTTAGCTGCCTCATAAAACTGAAATCGTCTTTACTTCTGCGTAATCATCCTGTATTTGAAGTTTCAGAAGCTAATTCTTCTTACGTTTGAATTGATTGAAGGATCAAAAGGAAGCTCTGGAGAAGGGCTTGGTAACCATGGAAGATGTAGAGATGGCAGTTGCTGAAGCTGAAGGTAACACACATCGGTGTTATGTTTCTGCTTTGTTTTAAGGATTATGTTTTGAAATCACGGAATCCATATTTACTACATATGTCGGTGGACAGATTATGTACCTTTCAAGAATTGCCATCATTTGATGAATTCGCGAAGGACAATTATTAAACACAATGTTTGAAATGTTCTTAAGTTCATTTTGTCGATTAAATGGTATTACTATATTAGCTTGTAAAGTTGTTAGCCTTGGGTTATCTTGCTGGAACTACTAAAGCCTAAAGGGGATAGCTATGATGTCCTGTTTTAGAAATCGTACCCATTGTCTTGCCTATCAGTGCTTTCAAATGTCCCATTTCTACCATTGCACTCTGCATCCATCTTCTGTTTCTTCAGAATCAGCTTTCTCATTTCCAACTTCCGTTCTTTGCTCCGGAGTTTGTGGCTTTTGAATTTCGATATTCAAAACCAAGTCCTCTTAAATATTTTTGTCTCCCATTGCTTCCAACCTACCACTCCTTACTATTGTGGATGTCATTTTAAGTTGAGGAACATAGAGGTGTTGGAATAAAATTCAAAATAATAATAAATTTTTAAGAGTTCTGGTTAATGAAGCTCTCTTAATGAATGAGGATTTGAGCCAGATCTATTGAAGAGTTCGTGCATGATGATTTTTCAATAATGGTCTTTAGCTCAAAGCTCTCGCCACAGTGGATAATGCACCTCGAGATATTATACTTTGATTTTAACAAGTGTCATTATGGCATTCTATTGTCAATGTGACTTTAGCGAGGTTAGCATTTTCTGGGATCAAGCATTAACGTTTGCTGTGTCATTGAGTTGTTACAATTTTCTTTCATGTGAGAGAAATTCCAAGCTTGAAACAGACTCCGTATGGTTCCCATCATAGGTGTGGCTCCTTTCTAATGGGGGAAAACATGGATGCCTTCCATGGTTTTATTTTGCATGTTGAGCTTATAGCAGAAAACATACTTGTTGGTTTTCTTTAAGCTTATGTTCAATTTTGCTTTCAGGGAGTTCCCACAATAGTAGCAAATCATCCATGAAGATTCACTTGAAGAAGGGCTTGAAACTAAAACAGCTGAAGCAAAAAGGTAAGCTTTTTAGTCGTGTATGTTACTGTTTCGTCTCCAGCTAGCTAGATGTATCCTAAGTTGAGAGAAAGAAGAGCCTATAACATTGGGCCTAAAATATCTTTGTTGTCTCTCATGTACAGTTGGAATAAACTAGATTCACCTTGGCGGGTAAAGAATTACGGGAGCATAATTTTGTTCATTTAAAATCAAGAAGAAAAAGAAGAGGGAGAGATGAAATGGAACTATATAGTAGTAGAATATTGTCCAGGAGCATGCAATGAGATATTTCATATCTTCTGCTTTTCCGATGTTTGACTGATGTTTGTCGTGCCTTACAGGTAAGAATAAAAGAAAACCTGCTGCGCCAGCAGCTGGTGTTTCAGCTGACGCTGATGTTGCAGTTGACGCCATGGTGGAATAAATATGAAATGTTTGGTATGATACGGAGGTTTATTTGATCATCGTGGCTAAGAAATTTTGTCAGATTTTTTCCCTTTTCGTTTTCCTCTTACTTGCGGCTAGGATGGAGGTGGAGCCGGGGTGTGACTGAAGCTAACCAGGAATAGAATATTGTAGTGCTATATAAATCCAGTCAACTAGATTGACAGTTTCTCAGGACTTGGGAATGAAAATTATGGCTCTAAAATTTACAAGGTTAGTCTATAGGATTGCCATACGTTATTGACCATTGTGATGTCCAGTCGAAAACTGATGCTGCTTTGAAATTGTTAATTTGCCCACTTCGTTTCCCGTAAGAAAGGATGATAGAGGCTGTTGGGGTGTGACTGAAACTCACCATAATTAAAATGTGCTGCTATATTCTAATAGCTAGATTGACTGTCACGATCTTTTCATTTTCACCAATTTATATGGGTCTGGCTGTTATTTGTTAAACTTGCGAGGGACAAGGTATCTTTGTATGATATATAGCGTACTCATTGGAAGAGTATATCCACGTGGGGCGGATGTTTGAAGGTTAGATCAGGATCATTTTTATTTTTAAAAACTTTTTTTAGTCTAAATTAACAATTTTTTTCGGCAGTCACGTTATATTTTGGAGGAAAAATGATACTATGAAATTGAATTCTCTTGTTTTCATTTATTAAGCACTGGAGCGAACCATTTACGTCGAACTCAGGATGACATTACTCAGTCTGCAACCGTTAGCATGAGTTTTGAGCTCACACCATCTCCGTGAATTGGCCGGACCTGTTCGTAAAAGCTGAGAGTTTCGCTCGCAGTATTTTCAATCAAACCTAAACTCATAAAGCCAAGTTTGCAGATTAAGGAATAATCAAATAAAATAAAAAATATGGTTGCCGACAAAAATAAATTATATGAAATGGTAATGTAATAGTTTACTTCAAGTCATGTTACATGTAGTAAATGTTAGGCACTAGAGAAAAACCAAGAGTACAAGGTTGGAATAGTAAAAACAAGAATATAAAGATAAATGTGTAACTATATAAGAAAATATAAGATTTAAAACGATAATATCAAAGCAAGAGTGTAAGTGTGGTGCCAATCAAAAAGAAAATAATTGAATATTATTTGAGGAGGTTTGGGCATATACATAAAAAACTATTGGAGGTGTCGGCAAAGAAAGTAGACCAGCCAGTGTAAAATCTTAACAAGGGCATAAAAAGATCAAGAAAAACACTAAATAAAATCATTAAACAGGATTTTTTTGGTTAACAACTCATCTTAAAATTTGGTTGTTGCTAGAAATGCCACGGATCCATGTAGCCATATAAGGCTTGCTGGTGGTTTGTTGGTTTGGCTATGTAATGATTTAGACCATATTAGCCATTCCATTCCTTCCCATCCATCCAAACACATTCTAAAATTAATAATGGTGAACAAGCCAACATGCACTCACAGACCTGGAATAATTTAGGATCTAACGACTAGGGATCACACATCAGGAAAAATACTACTTAATTTTACAATTACAAGGGACACGGGAAGAGCATAGAAAGAGAAGCAAATTGCGGAAGGCACAAAATTCCCCTAACATATTACTTCTCTTCATGAAAATAAACATTTCTACCATTGGAAGACGGGAACACAGGCAAGGCTAATCACTTGAGGAACCATCATCACGCTCCTCATGCTCAGCGACAACTTTCTCGATGAACCTTTTGCGAACACCATCAATGACAGCTTTTCTTGATTGTTCATCCCTACTCTGGCCATCGTTTAGCACAGGATCTGATTGGCACAGTACTAATGCAACACCTATTTTTCCACCAGAACATGCAAAGGATTCACCAAAACAAGTTAGTAGAATGGGGGAGCAGATTAAAAAAAGAGAATCATGAAAAATATAAAGATGGGAAGATATGTCTCAGTTAAATGCATTTTTCCAATTAGTGGATCCATATGCATACTACTAGTATGGGGGAAAAACATAACATTCAGTCAGCTGTATATGATCTTAAGGATTCTTGTATAGACAACAGACAAGGAACAGAAACAAGTTATGAAACCTGAAATCATCGAAAGATAATCTGCATTTGCAACCAATACACGTCGTATGTACATATTAGACGCAATGTGACACTTGAATATATGTTGGCGCTTTGGATTCTTTTGACGTTTCAGGATGCAAGTTTTTACAGGAAGCGATGTGGTGCGAGGAGGCATGGTTCACATACTCTCTCATTTGTACCAGGAATTTAACAACAAATAAATACTGGTACAGGAAAACTTAATCATTCTTTCATACAGTTACAGTATATAAATTATATTGATTAAAGAAAATCCAACTATAATTATGCTAAATAGACATAGATATTAGTTTAATCACACAATTTCTTAACGGCGCTGAGTACTCTTCACAATGGAAACACCTTTCAACTACTTCCAATAAGTCATCTACAGACGTCATTCCCCTTCCGTCAAACACTTCAAGGACAGCACCGGCCCATAATTCAGAAAATGAATATGAAGAAGTTTTCTCAGTTGGAAAGAAATAAAAGAAATCAACAATTAAATAGGAATGTTTCAAGCCACCTAAAACTAGCTGGTAAGGGTGGAGTGGATATGTGTAGAAATTCAAAATTCAAACACTCCTGATGCAACAAAAATAACAAAGAAAAAGAGTTTCATGACACAATTGACATATTTTTCAGAATTCAGACTAATAGAATAAAATACACACGAGCACTACTAATCAAAGCAAGAAAACAAATATCATATGCATCCTGAGTCAAATTAAATACCTTCAGGAGTACACCTCCGCCCAAAAGCATGCAAACCCACATAATTAGCTTTAACTGCTCCATTGTTGTAAACCAACAAAGTGGGAAGATTACAATCTGGGTAGTTTGGAATGCAATCAGTAGATATTATCTTGACAAATTTTGTTGCAGGGTATCTTGTAGCCAATTCTTCTAAGCATTGCATTAGAAGCCCGCATTCAGGAATTCTGCCATGAAATTGATTAAAAATAGAAGTAAAATTAATGTCAACACGAGACGCTTCATTCTAAACTTGAAAACAGCTTTTAGATGTTTTTTTAATCTAATTTTCCAACAATGCATTACAAGTAAAGATATTTTACAGCTTAACACCGGATAATTGGTTCTTCCAAAAAGTTTCTTCACGTCATATTAAATTGGAGAACCCGGTAGCAGTTGCCTAAGAACGTTATCAAGTGATACATTTGAAATGATATAAATAATTTAAATATGCCTCAAAGTATACCCTTCTTTGTAAAGATGCACAACAACCCAAACATCAGGTGGAGCCTGTGAAACCTCTCGAACAAAATCAGATCCTGAAATCGGAGTTACTGATCCAAACCTCAAAACTTTAGCTTGCTCTCTCATCTCGGCTAGCCTCTTCTTCCTATCAAACCACGAGAATCAAATGAGAACATAAAAACAAAAGCAGGACCTGATTTTCCTTTTGTCCTACATATATATTTTTCCCTCGAAGACGTAAAACGACTTCGAATCAATAGGCAGAAATTAACACGATAATAAGGCAGATATACGCAGCCTTCTGAAAATTTAGAAGTTATATCCTGAACACAACATAATCCCGAACAATTTTTTTTTTCCAGAACCCAAGAAATAATATAAATTTAAGACAGTAAATAGCCCAAACACTATCCTCTAACTGAAAGAGCGTGCTAAGTGGGTGGTAGTAGAAAAGAAAGGAGACAGAGAGCGAAAATGAAAAGCATGCATTGGATGATGAATAAAATCAACAGAGCCATAGGATTTCAAATTGTATCCATCTACGTTAGTTTTCATATTCTTAGCAGAAAAAAGTTCTCTCCGCTCATCCGAGAAAGAAAATCTGATAAACAACTGGCTAAATTTCTGGAAATCAACATATTTTATAAATCGAACATCAATAACCAACCTACCTGTACTCCTCGAGAAATCTATCATCATCGAGATCGTCTTCAAGCTCTTCGAGTTCTTGTTCCGTTTTGTCATCAATCCAGGCCTTATCTTTCGGAACCGAATCCTCATCTGGTGCAGGCGTAAACGGTGGTGGCTTGAACGCAGGTGGTTTTGGGGGTAAATTGCCAAGCTTTCTCTGGATGTCATCCCACTGCGTGGACGCTCCTTCAACATCCTTGTATACAAAGTGATGATCCGCCATGGGTAACTCCCAACAGATCTGAGTGGCACCGGAATGGAACTTTTCGCAAAGTCTAGAATGCAATGACGTTGGCTCTTCAAATATTCATACTCTGGTTCTCGGAATTAGATCATCGGGATATAGTTCTCTGAGATTTTAGAGTGTGGAATCGGGCCAAAATAAAATCTGGTGTCATGAAGATCTGGGCCGGGGCGGCTTCTCGGAATTTTTTAAATTAAAAAAAATTAGAAGGCAGATTTTTTTTTTTTTTTGGGTACAACCCTAGTATTTCTAAGTTTTTTTTAGATTACCACTGGGGGTTAGCAAAATTTTTTTTTTTTAAGATTTGATACTAATATCTATCAAATCAGGAGTGTTAAAATTGAAACTCTCCCAACAAGTATATTTAAATTTATGTTTTTATCCTTATGAGATTGAAACTACTTATCATTTCAACCAACAATTTATTAGATGATGGAAGGTAACTACTAATAGCATGATAGTACAACTAAGCGTGATCGAACCCACATTCTTCATTTATCAAAATGCTTTCAACCACTATACCACTAAAGCTAAAAGGCCATTGGCTGACTGGCCTTGGGAATGAGATTTTATTGTGTGTTTGGCTCACAAGGAATATAGTTTAAATTAAAAGACATATTACTTTCAATCTTTAATATAAGAATAAATTGAGAATTTGACTTGATCATAAATATAAGATTTCAATTTACTTTGTTTTCTAAATTTATAATTTACTTTCTAAAATATCTTTATTGATTACACATATCAAGAAAGTTTCATCCAAAGATAAATGATTAAAAAAATAATTTTAAAAAATTAACTCATATTTATAACAAATAACTAACTTAACTAATTTTTTTAATTAGTTAAATAGCTCTTATATTAAGAATGAGAGTTAGTATAATGGATAATAAAATTTATGAATGTGAATGAAACTTAAACTATAAAAATAATGAAACAGTGAAGGAGCAGCAGGAGCTGCTTAAATAAAGCGATAGAAGAGAAATAGACATACGCAGAAAACTCTTAATATTCATAACAATATGATATAATCACGTAAGTAATAAATAATTTTCCAATTAGTTGTGTAGTGAGATGAACATCCAAATACATAGGAATTATTTAAGCCATCTGAAACTGATTTTTATACATTACATTACACTTATTGATTTTTCGCTCAACTTCAATTTGTAAAAGTCAATTGAAATAAGTCACTTTTACATGTGTTAATCAAAACAATCCCTCGGTTCTTATGACTTCCTAGGAGCCCAGACACCTGCAATCCTTGGGTATGAATACGGAATGGTTATTCTCAATGCTCAAGACTAGCTTGTAACAGAAATTACAAGATTCGAGCAATAGAAAGATTCTAATAGCAGGTTCAAAACCAATCTGTCCTAAAGATGGAGAAGCTTAATCTTCATGTCTAACCACTGAAACCATCAGATGCAACAAGCCAAATCAGCGGCACCCCTGGCTTGAGGTAAAATCCACCATAGCATCAAAGACAAGTATGCCCCAAGGATTACGAGGTTGTATCTCTGAACATGATATCGTTGATTCTGCAGATATCAATATCTGAAATGGGCTCAATGGGCTTGTCGTCTCCCTCTCCAGAGCAATTAATACAAGAGGGATCTCTGCTGAATTCATCTGAGTTAAGAAATGCCAAAATTAGTCATGAAATTTTAACAAATGGATCACATGGCCAACGGAAGTGTTAACAACAGAAAAATCCAAATAAAACCCTCCATTGCCAAAAGGCCTTAAAACAGAATCCCTTTTTTCTTATGTCGGAAAACAAACAGTCAAAATTGTTGACATGCCCAAGATACTCAAAGAGTAATCCATTGAGCAGACGAGGGCAAAAGGCTTATGAGGGAGAAAGGCCTGTATCACCAAAGAAAATAACATGGAACTCACCATAGATTGTGTTCAAAGATGCAGGGGAAGGTGTTGACATGAAGTTGAGGCCAATGTAGAATCCCAGTCCTAAGACAATGGTCACCATAACATACGTTGGCACAGCCAGAGCCCAATATCTGGAAAGTAAAAGATTAAAATTCTGCATATTTTTTGTCATAAAAAACAGAATTGACAATGCTTTTTCATGTATTTCTTTACAAAGTACTCCCAGAAAAAGGAGTTGAGACCCAAGTTTTTCATAACCCAAAGCCCTACTTCATGTAACAGCTAAATGAACGTTAATTTAATGAAGCTTACCTTAATAAAACCAAAGAAAACCACTTCAAAATGTGTCTTACATGAGATTATTTACAAAGAATTTGTTAGTTTATCATTCATCCAAACTATTCCATGTAGCATAGGGAATCCTGAAGGTTACATAAGCTTCCAATCATATCATGCAGCAGGCTTTTTTAGTTTGTCATTCATCCAAATTACAACATGTAGCATAGGGAATCCTGAAAGTGACATAAGCTTCCAATCATATCATGCATCAGGCTTTCTAACCTGCTAGGATAGTATGTGATCCCAATAGAATGTAGCCAATGCTCAGGAACATACGCCCATATCAAGAAGATAACTGTTCATAAAGAAAATTGAAAAAACATTTAAAAATCATAAAATTCCAAACAAAGATCACCAGAATATTGAGTGACAAAACCATAAGTCGACGTATGACAAAAGAGTAAAAATCATCTATGCAACCCTCTTCACTGGTGCTCATCAGCCTTCGGGCACATGTTTGAACCATTTAAACAATCTTCTATCATTTTCTTCTCAACAGATGCCACACTAACCGATTCATATTGTCTTTTCTTATATGACCATACATCTATCTCAATATCCTTATCTCCACTATCTCAACTTTCTACTCTTGTTGTCCCTTCAACACTTAACATTCAGCCCAGTAAGTACGTTGCGATCACAAATAACTTCTAATGTTGTTTTTCATTTCCACCACCCATCTTGTAAATTCATATAACAATAAGTAAACGAAACTGTCATTTTAATAGAGATAAGTATAAAGGAAGTACCAAAACAAAGGATACCTTAACTTCTTAAACAGGAACAAACAGTCTCTCAATATGTCTAACAGAGAAACTCTCTCAAATGATTAGAAGATCTCATGGCCCTCAACAAAGCTAAAACAAATCATCCCATGAAGTCCAGCATTATTTCATGCCCACAGACACCAAATATCAGCATACATTGCAAATTCTAAGGAGCCTTTCCCTTTTCTCCCCCTAAACTCCCTAATGATAAGTAAACCAACTTTATTTTAAGTAGATGGTTAACTTCATGCAACACAAAGAGGTCCAGCTACTACTGCACATTTAAACTACCTCATAGTTGATCAACCGAATTTCATTTTTAGAAACATATACAGCACAGTTATCTATGCAGTTATAAATGTATTGACTTCCAAACACAGAGTAATTGACTTCTTAAAAATAAACAGCTTCTTGCAAGACAATTTCAGACAATTCGCAAATAAAATCAAGGTATATCAACCATCATTCAATGGCAATTGAAAACAGGAAAGTATTCTAAGAATGTCAGAGAATCAAAAGGAACTAAAAATAAGGATAAAAAGAAACAAGTAAAGCTATATTTTTCAAAAACATTATATCAAACATGACCTGAAGCAACAACAACTGTTATGGATCCCACAAAACCATAAACTTCTGAAGGCTTTGGTCCATGCTCGCCAGACAACCCAAACCCAGTTTTGTCATCTGAATCTTGAAAGGATACACGCTGTTTTGACAGACTCAGAATTCTTCTAGGACTATTGACAGAGCGGGGACTTTCCATCTTATAACCTTTCAATTGCTTAAGCTTCTCACATGCACAAGTGGCATCACATTTGAATCAAGAAATTATGCAAATTCAAGAGCCCTGCAATTGCTGTAAAAAATGGGTCAGTTATCATATCCATAACATCAAAGAAAGAAATTATGAAGGAAAAGAGAAAATCAGGTATAATCTTGTTTTAGGAGCAACGAGAGATTGACTGATACTGTGGTATTGTAGAAAATAGGAAGAAGGGAAGGAGGGAGGAAGGAATCAGAGGAACATAGAGAGAAGGAGAAGACTAGAGAGCTAGGAAACTGAATAATCTGCCTGAGTATTCATTAGATGATCAACTGACTTATGTACAAAAGTTAGGATGCTATTTATCTACATCCTATCAGTTATCTAACTAAAGACTGTCTAAACTACCCTTCGGCCTTATTGAATTAGTGAGCCATTATTAACCCACATGGCTTATAGGCTTAGTAACCAGCCCTACACCCAAATCATTTATTCTTTCTATGATTACATAACAACTGATCATAAAATCCTTTACTTTGGATTAGATCAAACTAAGGAGGGGAAAAAAAAAACCCTTGCATAAAACCCCTTGCATCTTCTGTGAATTTCACAAGGGTGATTCGATTCAAACGTGTTAAGAAAACACATACTAATCCTGTATTATATTTGAAAAGTTGCTTGGATTCATAGAGTTAGATTGAATTTTACAAAATTTTAACATCAGCCATTCTGACCTTTTTATTTCCAACCTGTTGGTTATTATATGGCCGACAAAATTAATTTAGGCATTTCAAAATGACCATGTACATTTTACTACTGTGCTTGATTGGCTTCCAACCAAAACTGAATTTGCAGCAAACAGTGTGCTTGATTGGATTGCTAGCGAAATTGAATTTGCAGCTAACTGTAGTTCTCAGATAAAATAAGGAAAGAATTATGAAGGTAGAAAGAAAACTAGGAAAGCAAATGCTGAAATACCAGAGTGCTGATCCTAATAGCCTTCGGATTGGATTAAATTACTATATTGATGTCTGAAGGTTACTTGGATTCTAAAAACTGATTGAATTTAACATCACGATTGCGGCCCTATACTCTGCACCAAGCCTGAGGTAAAGTTGTAAGCATTTTTATCTTCAAATTTGTTGGCAAAGATATGGCTGACAAGATTTCTTTAGGCATTTCATTAGAATTCTGTACATTTTACTAATCTGTTCGATTGGATTCCAACCAAAATTGAATTTGCAGCTATAGTAGTTCTAGGCACGGACAAGTGATTTCAACGAGCAGTAAAGAAACAAACTAGAGTTTAGATATACCAAAGCTTCTCAAAAAGATTTTCATAGTTCACATTAATGAAGAAAACAACATAACAATCATTCCCTGAAAAACAAGTTATTTCAGTAAATTAACGAAAGAGATAGCATATCAATACAATCAAAGCACTGCCATCTATTACATTGGTAAGTTCAGAAATGAAATAGAGAACTGCAGACAAAATTGAGGTTCTGATAAGCCTGGAGCAACAGTATTCCTTTTATAACCAAAACTTGGCAAATGAACTTGAGTCATATAACGGAAATATAGCTATCGGCCAATCAAACATAATCTTTATAAGATCACGCGACGATGAAAAAACTTTCTTAAGATCACTTGGACAAGCCTAGTGTGAATACGACAGGAAATCGAATATGTGGAGCTAGGAATTGATGAATTAAGTAAGCTGACAGAGATGTACACAGCTAAGATTACCTTCTCAAGCGTCCAGAAATTCCCGAATCATGAGTAGTTGATTGAGAAATCAGAATTACGATCCGGAAAAACCAAGCACCGTAGAAAAGAAGCAATCGACGGGATAGAAAAGTGGCGGAAAGCTTACGGTGGAAGCCGAGGCCTGAATGGCGGAAGCTTCAACTGCCTTAGTTAGCCTTGATGTGATGGATTGCCTTGGTGTTAGCAGATTTGATGGTATGAAAGATCACTCGTGCTGTGCATTTTTTCCGAGTACTCCCCTGAACCCAGGAACCGAAACATTGAGCGAGCAATGGGAAATTACTGGGGAAGAGAAAGCAAAGAAATGAAGGCGTGTCAGATAAGAGCCAGAAGTATCGATTGTGAAGTCGTGTGAGTATTTCTGTTGGAACACCCTTGGCGTTTGATAGATCGGAGATATGGCCGATGACTGTGCGCTTGCGTCCTTGGCGCTACTCTGCTTTGGGCAGAGATTTTGCGGCGGTTGATTCCGGTGGTCGGGGAGTCGTTCAATTGTGGGGGATATTTTAAGTGTGTCTGGGTGACACCTCAAACCATAGTTTGGGGAATAATCTACCCAAACACCCCCTCCAAAAACCAAAAACCATGATTTTGGAGAAAGCAAATTTTTTTGTTTTTGGAGAAAGAAGGGAGAGTGTGAGGGCCTATATGATATGTATCTTGTTATTTTTTTTATAAACACATTTTTTTATAAATATATTTAATCTTATATTTTATAAATATATATACACATTAATTATTTATTAATTATATTATCTCATGTATTAATTATGTTGGTAAAAAAATATTATTAACAATTTTATTCCTTCAAATTAAAATATATCATAAAATTTATTTTTTCTGTAATTATCATATTAACTTATATCTTTTTTTAGTAATTTGTATATATAAAAAGTGCTTCTGATAACAACTATCCAAACACTCTCACTTTTCAGAATCACTTTTTTACAAAATCTATTGTTCACAGAATCTATTTTCCCCAGAATCTATTCTCCAAAATCACTTTTTCAAACTACGGTTTGGTTTCATCCAAACACACCCTTAATGGAGAAAACTCAACTTTCATCTAGTTTTCCAATCAACAATTGCCAATTGGATTTATTAAACACATCATCATATGACAGCGTCGCTTACCCCATATCCGCTTACCAGCCCCAAGTCATTTCCAATCAACAATTCAACATACAATTTCATTACAGAGGCTTTTTTACCAAAATACGATAAACAGGAAAATTATTTACTAAAATATTATACTTTTGAAACTATTTGCCAATATACTACATTTAAAATCGTTCTTGACAAAAATGACTTTCAAATTACATACAAGTCGTTCTTGACGTGAACGATTTCACTTTTAAAATTTTTTTAAATCAAAAAGTGAAATCGTTTTTAGAAATCGTTCACGCCAAGAACGATTTCACCCTTGCATGCACGACGATGCTCCCGTGAGGCTACAACATTATAGTAAATATTATTTCATCTAACTTATATTGGATTAAAATTTGAAAACCCCAGTTTTTTTTTTTTTTTTCAAATAGAGATTGATGAAATTTTCTATCATTTCCTCTTCTTTTTATCTTTCTCATACCAAACAGTACATAATAAGAAAAGTTATGTTTTGATTGTAAATTTTTAATTGTAGCAATTAAGTTGTAAGACTAAATTATTATTATTATTATTTTGGTCACAGGTATAAAAGGCCCATGCCCAATACTTGATTTCTTGTCAAATCGAACAAATGCCACACGACAGGCTTTTTTACCAAAATACTACAAACAGTAAAATTATATATCAATATGCTGCACTTTTAAAAATATTTACTAATATATTACACTTAAAATCAGGTTTCAAGTGAATAATTTTTAAAGTCATTTATCTTGTGAACGACTTCTTCATAATCTGTCCTTGATGTGCATGAGGTGAATGAAAATCGTTCTTCTGGTGAACAACTTCAAACTTCATCTGCTGTTGAATGACTTCTCCCCTTCTCTCCTGATTAAAATGATTAGTATAATAATTTATCAATCATTTGAATGACAAAATCATGACTATATAATGAGAGAAAAATGTTATAATGATATTAAAACTAATTGTAAAATAAGTATAAGATTAAAAATAAAAAGTAATAAATAAAGTTTAAGTTTATAAAGAAAAAATTATCCACCTTACTAATAGTGACTTCCTATACCATATCTTGGCCTTCTTCTCATACGTTGTGGGCGTTGTTGGTGTATGTCAATTTCTTGAGATTCAAATGTCTCATTTGTTTGTGTAGTTGGCGTGTTCAAAACAAACCAAGGTGATTCATTTAAATGTATAGATTGTCGAGGAGTGACAAATGCTTCATTTGATGGTCTACCATGTTCAAAAGTAGAAGCATTGTATTCAACTGAAAATAATGCAGGATTATCTAATAAAGTCATGAATGGTTGAAATTGAGAAGGATTGGCTGAGTTGGAAGGGGATGATGATGAGGGTGCCATGTAATGAGACTCAAGTTGTGTAGGATCGACAGAGATGAAAGGGGGTGATGGTGACGGTGATATGTCAGAAGCCTGAGTAAAAATTGAAAGTTCATGTTCCCTTGTATTTTCATTTTCAATTATAGGTTGGGTAGACAAGTAACCACCGCGTTGATTGCTCGGTCTATCACGAGGAATTTGTGGCTAAGGCAACTCAATTATTGGTGGAACAGGCTGAGGGTTCACATTAAAATGTTGTTCTCTAAGTGCAAGTAAAATGTTACGTTGGTCGCGAGCAACTCTATCTCGATAATCAACACAACTAGGACATGTTGAATGAGAATTAATTGAAAGCCTGTATAGCTCCTCTACTATGTCAAACTGAAAAAAATAATAAGATATAAGATAATAACACTTTTTGTGTAAAAGGAAATAATATTAATGGTGAAAAAATGAAAAACTTACTGTACGACCTGTATCGCCACTAATACGTTGAATCCATCATCTTGTATGTCTCCAATACTATTGCATGTACTGAGATGTTCGATCAAGTTCATCAAATGCTATAGGAGCATTAACAATTACATGTGGCCATCTATCTCATGCTTGAATGAAGTCTGCGTATTTGTCAATCCAATTTGTAGTTGTTTTACCTCGTAATTGGATCGTGTGGTAATTTCTCAAATGAATAGGCATGGAAGGAATTGGTTGCTGACGACCAAATTGCCGTAGTACACGGTCAGGATAATGTCATTCTATAATACTAAAACACATTAAAGGAATTGAAGCACGCCAAATTTCAGGTGTTGTCAAGCAATACTCAGGAATCAATTGGCGCACATAAAGAGATTCATATGGCTGCCATATTATCTCATCATTGGTCATTTTATCCAAAAAGCTCCTATATCGGATTAAAGACGCAGCAAGTGGACGTGGGTTTTGTCTCACATTTTTCCATCTGTTATTGCAAAAAAGTAATGTTAAAAATTATATAATTTTAATAATATAAGAGTATAACAAATAGTTAGTGAATAAATTTAGCATACCTAAAACCCAAAGGAGGTAAGAAAGGGTAGATATCAGATTGTGGATCTAGATACCTAGGTTGTTGTGGTACTAGCATAGGAAAACGATCCCATGCCCATAAATGAAGTAATGATAAGCATCCTCCAATCCCATCCTTAGTTGGGTTAGTAGTATTACACAATTCTCTGTATAGTGAGCTAAAACTGCTCATCCCCAACTATATTTTCCAACTTCTTGAAGATCAAAAAGTAGTGGAAGGTACATTAGATACACCCTGCTACCCGATCTATCGGGCATGAGATATCCACCAATCAACCTGAGGATATATGCACGAGTGAATTGTTGAACTTATACATCATCCGCATTATCAGGTAGGTGATTAAAGTTCTCTTCCAACCAACTTATAAGCAGTCGCTGCCCACACAGTCTATCTGCAGATGGTCTAATACCTAGAAAACATTCACACATGTCTTGTCAATTAAAGCCAGTTCGGCTAATAACTGTCATTCCTTCACATGGAAGGCCCAATTGTTTAGCTACATCTTCTAATGTTATAGTGCATTCTCCACGTGTAGTGTGAAATGTATGAGTCTCAGGATGCTACCTTTCAACAAGTGCTGAGACCAAACCTCGATCATAATCAAACTGTCCTACTCGAGCAGCATCATAAAATCTAGCTAATATAAGATATTCAATTATTTGATTAGGTGGGTTAATCATTTGATTAGCGTGCATGACTCGTCTAGTGTGTAGGACCCTATTAACCTACAGTGGAAAAGGGAAAAAATATTATTATAGAAACATCAATGAAATAATATATAAGAAATAGATTTTACTTACATTATCATTCCACACATGTTCAGAAATATGTTGGGTTTGCAAGTACAAAAGAGAGTTATCCTCTGGGCCAGGATTTATCACCTCTTCTGGAAGTTGTGCCATTTTAAAATGTCTCTGTATAAGGTAAAGGACGAATTCCAAATAACATAAAAGAAATCAAACTAATTATAATATAATCTTCATAAAACATAATGTTTTTATTACAAAAAGTGAAATACATAATTTATTGTCGAGATGCTACACCTTGTGGACAAGTAGAACGGTTATGACCAACTTGTCGACATAATCCACACTTGTTAGGTTCATTGGGTGTGGTCCAATCATCTCATTTCGTATTCGACTTGAGCGAGGACGTCCTTTATCTCTAATCATTGATGGGTTAGGTATTAGAAGAGGACAATCAATCTGCGGCCAGTACATCTCATCTCCCACTGGTTGGAACTCATTATTATAAACCATTTGCATAGTTTCCAACCGAAAAACAGGATCCACATATTGTAAATGGTTTATGCCTACTCGTGCACAAGCAGCAATGAAATGCATACATGGAAACTTTTCTGCTTGAACTCTCCACAATCACATTTTCTGTCAATCAAATTCACCTTGCAACACCAACGAAATTGATGACATCGAACATTATATGGCTCCATAACATCAAATGATGTTGCTATTCTGTTAAAATCTCAAACTACACACGCAGATGCACTTTGCGTTGCTATATCTAACTTCTTTGTCATTGTCTCGGAAAATACCTTACCAACCATAATTTGAGCATGAACTTGTTGGGCACGTTTGACAAAATAATTATTGACTCTACACATGGTTGTCTTAACTAAACCTGTTATTGGTAGATTTCGAACACCTTTAAATACATTATTCATGCACTCTACAAGATTGGTTGTCATGTGTCCAAAATGAAGACCTTCAAGGTCATATGCACGTGACCATTTCTCTTTTGGGATGGCTCCGATCCATCTAGCTGCAGGAGTATGGTGCAATGCTATTTTTGCTAATTCTCTGTCAACAACATGACGTTCATAAGCATACCCTACATATTATTATTAGCACTTGTTAGAATGATTATAAAATCATATAGTTATAAGATCATAAAAAGCACAAGGAATCTCACCGATATTTATAAACTTCTCTTTTAACCAATTTGTTCCATGTGCTTTGTGAAGATTTGAAGTCACGTGTCGTAGACAAAAAAATATGATGTCCATGTGGTGGTTGCCATCCAACTTGGGGTTGAGCAACAGCAGCCAAAATTGAACGATGTCTATCTGAAATTAAGCAAATTCCTGTTCTATCTTTTACAACACATTGGCATACAAGGTGTAAGAACCATGCCCAAGCAGATCTTGTTTCCCCTTCAACTATAGCAAATGCAAGTGGCACAACATTTCGATCGCCATCTTGTGATATTGCCATAAGCAATGCGCCCTTGTATTTTCCATATAAGAATGTTCCATCAACTTGTATAATGGCTTTAAATACAGAAATGCATCTATATATGACTTGAATGTCCAAAAAACACAATGAAACATTTCAATCGGTTGACCATTTGTATTGACTTGAGAGTATTGTTTGTTTGAAAAATATATGCATGACCCAGGCATGAAGTGTTGAACTGCAGCTAACCATCTTGGGAGCAAGGAATATGAGGTCTCCCAATTTCCAAAAGCAATCGCAATTGCTAATTGTTTTGCCTTCCATGCTTTTCTATATGACACAGTATAACCAAACATTGATTGCATCCTCTCAATAATTTGTGACACTTTCACATCTGGTTTGTCAGTTACCATTGTCACAATGCAGGATGATATAACACCTGCGTCCAACTTTGGATGGTCTTGAGTTAATGACGTGCTCAAGCATACGTGAGGCCCCCCATATTTTGTAATTTGCCAATAGTTCTCGCTTTCCTTTTTGCAAGCCCTCACTCTCCAATTGCAATTTTCTCCATAGTTAACACAATGATATTCTTCATACTTTTTACAAGAATAATAGACCTTAAATGTATGATGAACACGAACAGAATATAGCTTGGCTGCACGTCTTAAAACTTGGACATTGCTAAATATTTTCCCAACATTTAACTCTTCATTATCACTAACATGCAGAATATCTTCTAATTCACCAAATTCAGGAGTTGTAACTGACTCAACATGAATTTGTGACAAGGAAGCATTTGCAACCTGATTTTGCTCATTCATCTCGTCATATTCATTGTCATTGTCACCATTATCATCCCCATTACCAGCATTTAAATAAGAATCATATTCTTCCTCATCCTCTGATTCATCCATGATATCTTCTACGTGAAGAAGAGAACATGATGATATAATGTTCCCACCATCTATGAGGAGTTCAAATGGTTGGAAACTTTCCATGTGATCACTAAACATAGATTCTTGTTCCATCATGTTCACCTTATTGCTACTTGATGGGGGCATATTTTTGACATAATCACCTATTGGTTGTGACTCAACATGGCCATTATCTGGTAAATCACATATGTTAGCATACAACTCTGCACATGTTAATTAAGTTGAAAATCTTCTAGTCACTTGCCACATTTGTTTTATATCTGTATCATCTTCCAAATTGCATACTTGGTATTGTGGTTTATGCATGTAGGATACCTATATACTAAATTTGTCACGTTTTGATGGGGAGGAAGTCGCAACTTTCGTCTGATAACTTGCTTCAATTTGTCCAAGGTAATGTTTTCATCAACTTTGATCATTTTCACATTATAGACTCAAATGTTACACCGGTTGGGCCATTAAAAATTTGTCTATTTGCGAATACACACACGAACTCCTTTCTATGATCCATTCTACTTCCTAATCATTTCATTATAATCATTAGTCAAGTAAGATTAAGTTATACAAATAAATTAACTCCACTATACCATTACTTTTTTGCAAAATCAATATTTATTATTAGCTCAGAATATCCTATATAATCAAACACATAATGAAATCCATATCTAAGGAAAAAAATATATAATGAAAACTGCATAATTCTAAATTAGAAACTACTATAAAAGATGTGTTATTGCTATTATTGTCAAAATCTATTAAAGTATAGTAAACAAACTTGATTACAAATTTAGTAATTTTCAGAACTTTTTAATCATTTTTTGTAAATTATTTATTTGCAATTAAAATAAATAAATAAGTTTAAGAAATAGAGATTTTTTCCTTTTGTTTTTTTTCTATTTCTATAATTTTATTTACATCAAGTATTAATAAATATATTATTGCACTATATAAAATACATTAAACATATATTTTTTTAATATTAAAATTCTTTCTTGTAATATTATTTTAATAATAACATATGATGAAGATTTTTTTTATTTTACACACATATATATTATTTATACCTTACAATACCTATTTATTATTTCATTATTTTTGTAAAATTTAATTTAATAAATATTAATTTATTGCATGAAATTAAACATTTAATTGGACTAAAATCTTTTAGACCATTGGGTTGAAAAGAAGGGTTCAAAAATAAATATTTTTTCTCTAGTTTATCACATTCATTAAAAATTATTTACTTTGATTTCTTTTAAATTGTAAAAATATATTTCAAATTCCTAGTTTTTATTTATCATAGAATTTAAATGATATAAGTTTAAAATATTTATAAGTTATTTCAATTTATAATTCAAAACTTTTAAACACTTCTTTATTACAAAGATTTATAAACATAATTAGTTAAATATATATTTATTATAAAAAATTAGTTAAAATTTTAATCAAATCTTTTATGTTTGCCTTAACTGATTGAAATTAATGTAACTATAAAAATATAATTTAAGACTTTATTAGAATCAAAAGTAAAATAGTAAATAAATTTTATTTTAATATAAATTTCAGTTAAAAATAATATTTTTAGAATTTTTTAGAATACTCCTATTAACAATGTTAACTAATTGGACTAAACTGTATGCTTTTAAAATAGAGGAAAGATCTATGTAATTGATGCAAACTAGAAGAACAGTTAGAGTATTTTATTCTTGATTTAAAACACTCATATCATGACATGTCATCATCAATTAAAAAATACAACATAACAAATAGCATGGAAAAGGCAAAATGAAAAAAAGAAATTATGAGTGCTCTTCATTCATTTCAATTTTACTTACACCTTATTTTTACCTAAAAAATATATGAAAGCAATGGTTCATTAGAAGTGGGTAGAAGACTTTTTTTTTTAATTTACCAACTTAATATATACCACATATTTGATATTTAGGGCATATATAATTATTTTTCAGTTTTATCTTACCAAATTTAAACTTATCGAGAAGTATACTTTCATAAGAAAAAATAATAATCATATACCAAGAAAAAATGGAGCTTATATCAAAATCTTAACATCTTAAAACAATATAGCAGATGATAGTTTTACCATTAAAATAAGAGGCACCTAGTTTAGAAAGAGTACAAATATTTCAGATTGTTGAACCCACCACTCACTTCCTGAAAATTAGAACAATGAAATATTAACTCATCAAGGATAGTATGGATGAAAAATCAAATTGTATATCACAACTGTAAATTTTTTAAAAGAAAAAATAGAAGAGAAACAACATGCCCACAGCAACAGTAAAAGAGCCTGTCTTGTTTGGAAACAAGAGTGAAAAAATAATAGTACAGGAGAATAATGAAAATGAAACAACAAGTGAGAAGAAGAAGAAAAAGAACTCGGCGAGAAGAAGAAGAAGAAGAAGTGAAGAGCAATGAAGCGCAAGGCGTGAAGAGAATGAATTCACATATAATATATATAAAGCCATAGCTGTAGCCTCACGGATTCTCACATGCTATGTCAGAGATGCTTATAGAGCATGCATAATTAGTTGGTCTTGCTCACATAATTGGTTGGTTTTGCATGCATAATTGGCAGAAATTCAGACGCATAATTGATTGGTTTTGCATGCATAATTGGTAGAAATTCAGACGCATGGTTTTGCATGCATAATTGGCAGCAATTCAGACGCATGGGGGTGAATAGGAAAAAGTGAAATCGTTCACACTAAGAATGATTTATAAAATCGTTCACGCTAAGAACGATTTGTGTGTAATTTGAAAATCGTTCTTGCCAATAACGATTTTAAGCGTAGCATATTGGTTAATAGTTTCAAAAATACAGTATTTTGATAAATAGTTTTACTGTTTATCGTATTTTAGTAAAAAAAGCCCATTACAGAAGACGGCCCCCAAAAGCCATGACTTTACCCAGAAAGAAGCGCAACCCCTCTCCCCTTAGCCACCTCCAAGAGACAATAAACTTAACTTAATTACAAGAATTCAAAGTTAAAATTGCAACCTCAACCCAAAGGGGAGAGAGAAATGAAGCATCTGGGACCTAGCGGATAATAAGAGTGATTGCACTTCAATAGGTCTCTCAAGTTTGGGATCCAGTAGGCAATTGACATAAATGAACATATTTGGTGGCCGGGAAAGTGATAGGGTAGGGGTGAGAGTTGCGCTAAGAATTACTTGAACTAAGGGTGTGTTTGGATTGGCGGTGGAGAAGTAACTTTTTTTTCAATCTGACTTTTCCAGAAGTCAGATTGAGTAAAAGTCAGATTGGGTAATGTGATTTATGTTTGGATTGGGTTTCAGAAAAAAGTCAGTTTGAGAAGCTAAACTTGTTTGGATGATAAATGTAAAAGTAAGTTTGAATGTAAAATGACTTAAAAGGACATGAATTCTATTAAATAGCACATATCTAATATTAGATATTTAATTATTAAAAGTGAAGAAGTAAGAAAAATAAAAATTATTAAAAGTAAAGAAATTTAATTTAGTATTATAAAAAAATTATATATATAATGTGACTATTTGTCATAAATAAAGTAATGAAAAATAAAATTATTAAAAATAAGGAAATTTAATTTATTGTTATAAAGAAATTATATATATAATGTGACCATTTTAAAAGAAGTATTGAAAAAAAATTTATTAAAAAGAAAAAAAATTAAGTTATTACTAGAAGGAAATTGAAAAATAATAAAAAACTTAATTAAATATATGTAATGGATAAATATGTAAATTAGAGGTCATACATACGTAGCATTTTTAAACTAAATACATCAAATAACTAATTGGATGCCATGCTCAATACAATTTGGTCTCTGATTGTGTCACGCACATGATTCATTTGTCTTGATCTAGGTAAATTTGAAGAGGATGTCTCACCAGCTTCATCATGATTGTCTTCGTCAATTGTACCTTCAGATTGAGCTTCTATGAAATCTTTATCAGTTTCAGAATTTCTTCGGAGGAAATTATGTATAGCCATTGTAGCACAAACTACTTGGACTTGAGTTTTATACTTGTAACTTGGCATCTTATCTAAGATGCGAAACTTATTCTTCCACACCCCAAAAGTCCTTTCTATAGTGCACCTCAAACTTGAATGGTAGTAATTGAAGACTTCGTTATAATTTTCAAATCCCGGTTGTCGCCTGAAGTCTGGAAGGTGATAGCGCTCACATCTGTACGGACCAAGATATCCTGGTGGAGTTGGATAGCCAGCATCGACCAAATAATACTTCCCTAATAAATCATGAAATTATGTTGACATTGTGAAATTAATGAAAATATCAAATGAATTTGATATAATTAAAATTGAAGTTACTGAAAATATACCTGGAGGTGGATGAGGGAAATCCAAGGCTGGAGTTGAGACAGCAGTGTTAAACACACGAGCATCATGTGCAGTACCTTCCCATCCTGCTAACACAAAAGTGAAGCACATGTCCCAGTCACATACAGCCATAACATTCTGTGTCGGATATCCCTTTCTCCCGATATATTTGTCTTGCTTCGAAAGACTCACCACACATCGTACATGAGTGCCATCAATTGCTCCTATTGCATCATTGAAATATGGCGAATATCGTTTATCGTTTTTTATTTTTGGGTGAGTTACAGAAAACGTAGGATCGAGTGGTTTGATATATTCCCTGGAAAGACTAAGGCAAGCCTGTAATACTCTATAAAAATGCCTGCTTACAGTTTCTCCTGAATGTTGAAACCTTTCTTGAATCATCCTATTACATTGTCCATGACCAACCGTGTTAAAAAACATACCAACAATTTCTTCCACTCCCAGATACTTGGAATTTTTTAAACCATGTTTGACCAGTTTAGAGCATAATCGCATGAACATTTCTTTTTCCATTCGAAACATGTCATAACACCGAATTTCATGATCTCGCAAAATTTCTTGCACCCATAAATTACCTGTTTGCTGACTAGTTCTTCGTGGCTCTTTGCACACATAAGGCATCACATATTGACTCACCAATACAGCTACCTCTTCATATTGTGTTATCTCTTCATCTAAAAGGGAAATCAATTGAGACTGTTCATCTTCCTCTGACTCCTCTTCAGACTGTTCATCTTCCTCCATCCAGTCAAACGTAAATTGATTGTTCCAATTTGCCATAGATAATGTCACCTGTGAGTGCGGTTAAATTCAACTGTAAGAATTTTTTTAGACGACAAATAAATATTTTTACGTATGTGCAAATAAATATTTCTTTCTGTTAAACATGCAAAGACATAAAAATTAGTCCAAAAACATTCATAAGCTGCAATTACCATTATAAATAACACATGTAACTTAAAAACATTTAAAACATTCATAGTCAGTTAACAAGTTACATAATTTCATAGTTCCACAAACATTAACTGAAAAACATATAATAACAACTCTAGTCCGAGTTAGACAAAATAAAATCATAACATGCGTCCTAAAATATAGTTCAAGCAGGCGGGGGTTTCAGCCATGATGGTGGATTGTATGCCATATCCTGTAGCCATGCAACCAAGTATTCTGGCTGTCCTTTTAGTGAAACAACCATTTCCCGAACACTCTTGTGCAACAGAAGTCTTAAGCACCGGTTCCGGAAATCAGAGTTACTTGTAATTTCCTCAAGGCAGAGCACTTCGGCCGTAACCTCAGAAATTGATACCTCTTTTATTTTCTTAAGAGTTGCAGCTCTATCCTTAGATGCAGTAGCTATTTCACTAACTGAATCCGCTATTTGTCTTGAGGCTGGAAGTTTTTGCTTTGTTTGCCTGCTAGACCCTTCACCTCTCTTCCTCTTCCCATGGCTTCCTGAACCACTAGGTGCAGTATTTGCTGTTAAGTTTACGCCTGCCATCTCATCCGTAACTCCTATACTAGCACCTCCAAGATCTTCTTCGCTATCCCCCGATCCTTCAAGGAGATCTGTATCAACTCTATACACATTCTCTTCATCATCCTCTTGTGTCTGAGGTTGGGTTAAAGACGGTGCCAACATATCCTCTCCAGATGCTATCACACCCTTGAATATCGTGTTTAATTCATGAGCAAACTTTAACCCCTGGTACCTAAACTTTTCATACTGGGGATTCTCCTGCAAGAATACAATCAACAAAAATAAAAAGCCTATAACAAGTAATAACACAGTTCATAACTCAAGATCAACAATTATATACCAGTTTTTTCTTCTCCCACCACTCATTTGTTGCCACCACTGTATTGTTTATAGGGTCCCAACCTACACCAGTTTCTTTGTTCAAATCAACCCATGTCCTCCAATCCTTCCTCAAGCTATCAAGCCTATTTTTCAATTGCTTCCTCTCATATGATTTTCCTGTTTTTGCATTGAATGCAGAATGAATGTTGTTCCACCTAGTCTTTGAAAATGATGTTCCTTGACGATTTTTCCGGTAGATTTGCTCCATGCATTCTTTAAGTAACACCTCTGTGGTGCTTGTATCCCATGTTGCCTTACCTTTATCTTTGTTCATAATTCTATTGAAAAATGTCAATCAAGAATGCAAAAGGGAGTTACAGTGAACCAGAGCACTTTTCTTCCAACAATGCAGAAATATTATACAAATTCAACAATCTTAAATTAGAGGCACTTTACAAACAACTTCCCGAGAGGCAGACACCTAAAAAATATCAGATATTTATGTTTCAAAATTCTTTTTATGTTTCTCTTGTAAATAAATATGACAGGAAATATCTAATATATATAATATTTATGAATTATAACCTTCACATTTTCGGACTAAAAATAAGCGCCACATTAATTGAAACACTGATCTTCACATTTTCAAACTAAAAAAACGCCAACTTTTCGGAGCTTGTCACAAATAATTAACAGGAAAGGGGTACTCAGAACTACAAATCATCATCAGAAGAATCAAAGACCAGCGGTTCTGCCTCCTACGATACTACCAGGTCATACTACCATCAGTTTTTCCTACTACACTACTACCATTCGACAGCCAGGCCACATTAATTGAAAGAGCATCAGATCAAGAGCAAGAACATCAGATCAACACTTCTAAAATTAATAAGGCTATGGGTCCGACTTATCTACCAATAGCAGCCAACAACATGAATCGAACACCAGCAGATCTAGGACCAAAAACATGTATCTCTTACCAGCTGAACGAACGAGACTTGTGGATTAGGAGCAACACGGTCGGCGGCGGATCAAACGGACGGACTGCCCTGCAACCGAACAGAGGAAGAAATGATCAAACGAACAACCCAGCAGTGTTTGGAGGAGCTGAACGAACGGCCACAGTCCAAAAGAACCAGAACAGAGGAGACGATGGAACACGGCAGAGACACGGCGGGAGACGGCGGTGACAACGGACGGCGACCCTGGAATGCAACCGAACAGAGGGAGAAGAGCGACAACCGAACGATCTATGGAGGATCTGAACGAACGGCCACAAGCCACCCACTCCCACACAAGAACCGGAGATGACACGGCAGGAGACGGCGGCGACAATGGACGGCGACGCTGGCTTCAACCGGGCAGAGGAAGAGGAAGAACGACCGAACGAACTGGAAGAACTGACCGAACGACCGAACGACCCACTCCCACACAAGAACCGAAACTGATGAGACGGCGGAGACACGGCGGTAGACGGCGAGTGCACGGCGGGGATATGGCAGAAGACGATATCGTGAGCGAGCTCCCTTTTTCAGCTTCAGATCGGGTTTGAAAATCAGAGTGCCGAGTGCGTGTGTGGGTATTTTCTTTTAGCTAATAAACATGCAGAGGGTAGGTAGGTAAAAATATTTAACATGCTACCAACGGTTTCTCAAACGCACCGGCCTCCAAAAAAAAGCTCCACAAATCAACTTCTCCCATAAGTCCATCTGAGCCTCCAGAAGTCAGATTGGGCCACTGTGAATCCAAACAACTCAAAAACGCAGCCACATCAGAAGCCCGATGGAAACGCACGTTTGGGCCCCCAAACGTGATGCCAAACGGGCCCTAACTCGTATGGCTGTCTTTTCCTAGGCCTGTTTAGTTGATTATCACGTTTCAGTTCCTAATTTTTGTCCACGGAGAAAATTATGTGAAGAATCCGGGAAAAAAAAATTATGCAGAAAAAGATAGAATTTTTTTAAGAACAAAAGAGGATTTTGCTTATGCGGAAACGGAACATGCCGATAGATATGATTTGTGTGACTAAAATGTAGCAAGCAAAGAGCTAAGTAGCAGAAAAACTAATCAAGGAGAGTTATTGAAGAGATTATTAATGTTAGACGTGGTTTGTTTTGCGTTTATAGCAGAGAAGAGATCCCAGAAAGCCGGGGGGGGGGGGAGACACACCGGATCATTGTCCCTGTTCTTGATCTCCTCAACGCATTAATTGCCGCTGTGGCTCCTTGTTTAGCGCCAAACGGGGCTGTGCGGCTTGTGACGGTGATGAGGAGGAGCAACGCCGTTAAACGATGATGTGTTCATTGAATCCAGGTGGCAGTTGTTGATTGAAAAACTGAATGAACGGGAGGCAAAGAAGATTATGTCAAGGTGTGTCATATTTTTGAAAATATTATTGTTTCTTCCGGTCCTAAATATAAAATCTAATTGATTAATTTGAATAAATTAAAAAAAAATTTAAATTAGTTATTTGTAATAAATAGATGTTGTCTTTCTTAAAATGGTATCAGGTTTATTCACTAGAATTAGTTTGACTTTTATTTTGATCTTAAATATAAAACTCCAATCCACTTTGTCTCTTATACTTATTCACTTTTTCTCAAGATAGTCCTTCTAGCTAATACATTTGATTAGCAAAGATATTCTAAGAAAGATAACACCTATTTATTACAAATAACTAACTTAACTAATTTTTTTAACCTATTCAAATGAATCAACTATCTTTTATATTAAGAATCAGAAATAATAGTATTTAATTATAAATTTATACAAAAAAAAATACATGGTATGTGTAATTGAAAAACAATATAAACAACTTAATCCTTTAATAATTAGGTGGTGACAACATACTAATCAAAAGAGAAAATTTTTGCTTAAAAAGAAAGCTAAAAGAGAAAATTATAACCACATCTCAATTAAAAAAAATTAATTTCCTTTTAATTTTATATAGAAGTTAAATTTCAATATTTACTTTTGTATTCAAAAAGTAGTTTAAGTGAATTGGATTCAGAGTTTATTAGAGTTAGAATTTGCTTTTAAGCTCAGAAAACACTTACAAATTATTTACTAAACAAGATTCTTATACCGAGAATGAGATTTTAACTCACAAGAGTTATGCAGCTAAACAAAAAATTTCAATATTTAATGGTTACCCATATGTAATTATGGGTTTGGGTCGAGCCCAAGCTCTAAATCTGCCCACGCCATCATTTAAAAAAAAAAAAAAAAAAAAAAAAGCGGCCCGCTTCCACTGAGTAGAATCGCCCAACTCGGTCTCCCAATAGAAAAGCGTAAGGAAAGAAGCACGGAAAGGGCAGGAACAGGGAGGGAAGCTAAGCAATTCACAGTGGTTGCACGCACGGAGAGTGAGCGAGTAAATCAACATTGATGGACCCGCTTGAACAACTCGTTGCGCAAATTGTAGGACTTTCTGACTCCGACATACCTCGTCTTCTCGGCATCTTGAAGGCTTCCGATGACTTGCTTCGCACTGACTCGACTCGCTTGTCTGCTGTTCTGAGTCAACTTGACCCCTCCAAGCACTCTCTTGGTTTTCTGTATATCCTGTAAGTCTAAGTTTAGCCGACGCTCTTTTGTTTGCTTTGTCTTTGGAAATTATTGCGCAGTTTTCTTTTTCAGTGATTTTATGTTTCGTTTGTTTGATATGTTTTGTAATGAGTTAGGGTTTAGTGTTGTGAAGTGCAAATATGAAATCATGATTTTATTTGTGTTTCTCAAACAAGTGAAGGAAAATGTAGCCTTTGGCTGGCTGTGGTAAAGAAGTAAAGAATCGAAGACCATCCCTTTTATTTGATTTGCATTAGGAGAATTACTAATTTCAGAATTCCTAAGTGCTAACAAACATATTTTCCAATTATGGAACAACAACAAAATTAAAGAGTGGCTATGAACCTTTAAAAACGTAATTATGACTTAACGAAGCCCTGCTTTGTCAAGTGATCAATGATTAGAAAGTTGTTCCTGAGGATTTAAGATACTGTTTTCTTTCCAAGATAATCCATTCCTGTTTAATTCCTCAGAGATTGTAAACAAGGCACTGTGCTTGGCAGAATTACAAGTTGTAAGTTTATTTTTCTCTTCATTCACTATAACCAGTCGGATATGATATGATTCCCTCAGTCACCTCATAGTGGTGGTTGTAAAGATGATTATGTCTATGAATCCTAGCTATGGAAGCCGATAATGTGATGCATAGTGTCACTTTGTAAGTCAAATTAAGTTGCAGTTGTTTCTCATTGGAAGATGTAAACATTTTCCTTGAATATACACCTATGTTGACAGAGAGGCATCTACAGCTGGTCCAGTTACAAAAGAGCAAGCAGAGACAGTAGTTCCAATCACCATCAGCTTTATTGATGCTTGTGCGGCAGAACAAATTCGGTCCATACCTGATAAATGTATTCAATTTTCTCTCCTGTTACATTTTCATTATAGTATTGAACCATTGCTGCCGTTATTCTTTCTATCTATAATGTATTAGTTTGTTCATTTTTGCAGTCATATCTCTATGCAAGAGGTTCAAGGATCAAGTGATGCTACTTCAAACCCCCATGCGGGGTGTTGCTCCTATGCTGACTGCTCTAAAGAAACTTCAGACCTCTACTGAACACTTGACTCCTCTCCATCCAGAGTTTCTTATGCTTTGCTTGTTGGCAAAGTGTTACAAAACTGGTCTATCAATATTAGAGGATGATATTTTTGAAGTAGACCAACCAAAAGACCTTTTTCTCTACTGTTATTATGGGTATGCTCATTTCCCACTGTTTACATTCTCTCTCTTTTTTTTTTTTGGGGGGGGGGTCTGGGTAGAGTTTTTTGTGTGGATTTATCTCAACATTGATTATGTTTTATTTCACTTGCTCCTATCTGGATTCACACTTGTGCTAGAGAACCTTTTTCCTCTTGACATCAATTATGGAAACCCATATGCACACAGTGTGCCCATAGATTTTAGGCTTTTGACATGTTGATACTAAGAAAATTTGTGCTTGAGAAACTGACTTGTTTTTATTGTTGTAAAGTGAAAATCACGACATAGTTGGAAGGATGTAAAGAGAGAGGGCAAAAAAAGAAATGACGTGGCCACCACAGCCACAGGAAAACTTTATATCAAATTTGAGATTCAATTTAGTCAAAATTGGACTATAAATTTAATTTCAAAGAGGCAAAACTAAAGATTTATCTTTGTTAATGCGTGACTTTTATGATTTGTGCTGTATCAAGTATCTGTATTGGCATGTACCAGTTTCTTCTGGCCAAACCTTGACTTGCGTCTTCTAGTTGCCACAGACCCTGCAATTCCATGCCACTTTAAATCTGGAAAATTTCCTCTGATTTAGTCTTAGTTTTAATCAAAATAATTGAGAAGGGTTGGTGGATCAGTTTTAAACTTACGAATTCAATCATTAATGCATCAACACTGTGGTTTAGATTATGCTTCTGGTCATGAATTCTTTGGCAACAGTGAGGAATTTGCCCCTGTCTGACTTTTGAATTTGTATTAGAGGTATGATATGCATTGGACAGAAGCACTTCCAAAAGGCTTTGGAGCTTTTGCATAATGTAGGTCATTTACACTAAAGCTATTGCTTATATCGGTCATAATTCTTTCTGATTGTAACCTTGTGCTTAGTAGCTTATGCGTTGCTTTCTAGGTTGTAACTGCTCCAATGTCTACAACAAATGCTATTGCTGTTGAAGCTTACAAAAAGTATATATTGGTTTCTCTCATTCGCCATGGACAGGTAAGCATTGCGTTCCAGCTCTCTTAAGTTGGGATGGCTTATAGAAATCATATCTCACTTACATTTTTTAAGGACCATTTCAACTTGAAAGCTAATTGGATGAAGGACCATGAATTGTTTACTGCAATCTGTGATCTGTGATGCTCTTCATATATTTAGTCAGAATTCATGTTCCACTGTTCTTAAAAAGGAAATGGTAAAAAGTGATTTGTAGGCGGTCTTTTTTGAGATGAAGTTTCAAATGTTGCCCTCTGCTTCTCATTTAAAATATTAGGTGATACGCGCTTTTCTTTTTGCAACTTTTCATCATGGCCAATTGAGCTTTGCTTCTGCAATGTTTCCCCTCTTTTTATCCTTTTTATGTTTGTTGACCTGTTATAAATGTGGTGGCAGTTCTCTACCAGTCTTCCTAAATATGCTTCTTCAGTAGCTCAGAGGAACCTAAAGAGCTTCTGTCAGGTATTATTAGCATTGTAGCACTTCATTTTTGTAGCATATTTAAAAAGATCCTGCTAAATTATGCATTGCAAGGATCAAGCCTATTACTTTTTAAATCAATTATGCGATAATACAATTCTTGTATTTTTAAGCATTGCAAGGCTTTCCCTAGTTAATTCTCTGGTGTGTGTGTGTGTGTGTGTGTGTGTGGTGCTATCTGTGGTTTTACTTGCTTGTTTGGCATGATTGGGAGGATGGTTTAGAAGCGGGATAGAATAGGATGAAATGGTTTGAGCATCTTAACTGTTGATCTCGTGTTCAAAACCATCCTAATCCATCCTATGCCCCCGATTTCTAGCCACTCCTAATTGGGTGATTTGGAATGTCTTGGGTCATTGTTGTTGGGTGTTGAGGCAAGGCACCAAGTAGCTCTAGCATCTCTGATATCATGAAAGTTGTTGGCTTCACTATGGCACCGAAGCAGCAACCTCTGGCTACTTTTACATGGAGAAAGTTGGGCTCCTTAAGCACATCAAGGAGTCTGACTAGAAGCCCAGGCCCCAAAAACTATATAGTACTGCCTGAGAAGCCCGTTCTACCTTTTTTATTTAACATTAAATGATAAGGTAGGCATTATAAGTTCAAAATATTATCTATTTTACTATTTTCTTAGGGCTTTGTAAACACAGCTTTAAAAGGGGAAAAAACAAGAAAAAAGAAAAAAACATAGAGGAACTGGCACACCTATGGCAAATAACTAGTATGATGGGCATTATAGAGGAATCTTCTGAGAAACCCTCGCTGCAATATGCTTAGGTTGCTGTTTTCGGGAACCACCCTTGAAATCAATTTGTAGCTTTGTTCGATAGAATTTTATTTATAGGTCTTCTACATAATTTTGTGGTGCTATCAGCTTAAAGGGAAGCAATCCTTACTAATTTTACATGTTTTTGTCATTTGTCCCCCCCCCCCGGGGGGTTAATTAATTCTACTTTAGCTAACAGCTAGCTACAGTTTTTGGTCATTCTTGTATTCTTGTATTCCTGTATTTGATTGCTTTTGATTTGAGCAGCCTTACATTGAACTCGCAAATGCTTACGGGACTGGGAAAATTGCAGAGTTAGAGACTTATGTCCAGTCAAATGCTGAGAAGTTTGAATCTGTAAGTTCATTTGTGACTATTTTTCCACCAAAGCATCAAGCATTTTGACTGAAGCATTCTCTCTAGTTATATATTCTTATGACATGATAATATCTCTAAGAATATTTCTGGTTTTGCATAACCCCAAAAACATTCTGGTTTCAGGATAACAACCTCGGCCTGGTTAAGCAGGTTGTATCATCCATGTATAAGCGAAATATTCAGAGATTGACTCAGACATACTTGACACTTTCTCTACAAGATATAGCCAACACAGTGCAGTTAAACAGCCCTAAGGAGGCAGAGATGCATGTGCTACAAATGGTGACCGTCAAACTGCCAAGTTTATTAATAATTGCCATGAGGAATAGACGTTGTACCACTAATAAAATATTTTCAAACTACAGATTCAGGATGGTGAGATATATGCAACAATCAACCAGAAGGATGGAATGGTCAGATTCCTAGAGGATCCTGAGCAGTATAAAACATGTGAGATGATTGAGCATATTGATTCATCAATCCACAGGTACACTTCTATATTTATGTCAAGTGTTAAGCCAATTAAGCTTGTTGTCCTTATTTCCTGTACTTATGAGCCTTTTTATATACAATCCTTGGGTGTGAATATGCTGCCACTGTCGCAGTTGAGCTTTTTCTTTGTGCTTTCTGTCTAGGCTGATTTCATGTCATTTGTTTGTGCTTATCTAATTTCCAAATTAATTCCCAGAATAATGGCACTGTCAAGGAAGCTAACAGCGATGGATGAACGTATTTCATGCGATCAGATTTACTTATCAAAGGTGAGAATTGTGTTTATTCTTGTCCTGTGATCTCAACTCACTTTTGATGTGATCACTGACAAGGGTTACCTCATTATCAGGCTGGACGAGAGCGACAGAGATATGACATGGACGACTTTGATACAGTTCCAACGAAATTCAACATTTAAGGCAAATCCTCCTTTTTGATGCAAGGTTTTAAAGGATGCAAACAATGCCCGTTATTATCACAAGTGAGTAGGGAAGTGGATTTTATGTTCTGGCTGTGAAATGTATTTGTGGTTCATACCTTGTTTATTCGTGAATAGTTTGGGATGTTGTTAAATTTCTTTACTTGACTCTCTGCAATTTTGTTTGCTACATTTTTTTGGCAATTTATGCACGTCCTATCTCGATACTCTAGCTGTTAAATGCACAGGCAGAGAGAGAGAGAAAAACTAGAAAGTAGATATGAAGAGAATGTGAATCTTATTTATGCTTTTATTCTCTTGATACTTTCTCTTGAATGCATTATAGTAAAGGATCACTCTCTGATGAAACTTACAAACTTCGTTTGAATTAGGCCCTATATTCATGGATGGGGAATTGTGCGTGTCCTCATTCCCAGTTTCTTGGTCTATTATTTTTCTTTTATAGCTTCCTGCATGATGAAAGGTATGAGATCATTAAGAAATGATTTCTATAGGTATGCTCAAGTTCTCTTCCTCAATATGAGCATGTTTGTGGATCACTAGATTGTAAAGCATAGGTTAAAGCATCCAAAGTACTCTTTTTTTTTTTTTTTTTTGCGGATACAAAGAGAAAGCAAAGCATTCAAAGTACTCTAAATATCATTCAAAATATAATTTCCAAAGGGTTGATTCTTGCGTTTAGAAATTTGTAGTTCTCTTCCAACTAGATTTGTAGTAGTATTAATCCTGGAAGCTCATGAGCGTTGGATTTTGGGAGCTAATTTGCTTTGAAAGTTTAAAATCATAATAATATTTTTAAAAAGACTTTCAGGTTGTAATTGAAAATTTTGGACGTAAATTTGCATTTTAACCTAATATTTCATGTATTTTCTTTGTCTGGGCTGCACCTTTGTTTTTATTAATGTCATTGTAATGAATTATAATTTGGTCTAATTGTTCTATTCTAATCAAAGAACCAAAAATTGAACCAGATATTAAATTGGTTGAGGTAGTGGGTTAAGCTTTTAACAGTTAGAATTAACTCGACATCAAACCTGTCAAATTAAAATAATATAATTTAATTGAAAACAACAAAACATAATAACATTAATACAATCATTAATAACAAAATATAAGAAAATATAGTAGTAGTTTGATTGTAATAATAATAAAGATAATAACATTAAGAATTTTAATCTGTATAATTTCTCAATAATTAAAATTAATAGTCATTGATATCAAAATTATTATTAAAACTTATTTAAATACCTAGTGACTAAAATTTTAGAAGTTGGATAAAAAATATAGTATCAATAACAATATAATCATCTAAATTAGTTTATCACTAGTTTCCATCGATTTACTCTGACCTGTTCAATACTTAAATTAGACCGAATCATTGGCTGGCTCATCTGCTTTTCGATTGAGTTGGCTGATTTTTGGTCTTTTTTTCCCCATCAATTCTATCACGTATTTTGAGGTCTGCGTTGTTATTCTTGTTCAAGGTGTCTTTTCTCGAGTCAAGTTTTAGTACCTCGTATGAGGTCTTGTTATGTTTTAGGGGATACTGCAGTAACTTACAGCAAATGATAACATTATTTAATGTTGATACTATTTTTACAAGGATAATTATTTAGACAAAATGTTATTTCATGTAAGTTTGTTGAGTCGTCATAAAATATTAAAATGTATGGTGGCCGGACAAGTACTGTTATTTAAAAAAGAAAATTACTCATCCAGTTCTTAATATAGGACCCAATTGTTGAGTTAGTTTTGATCCTAAATATAAGACTTATTTTTCATATTTATCAATTTTTTCTAAATTACTCCTATGGATACTCTCTCAACTATAATCAAGTACAAGAAGGAAAGGGGGTATTGAGAAAGATTATGGTGTTTTAGAAAAAATGTGTCACATTTCTTATAATTAACTAACTTACTTAACTTTCTTAATCTAATCAAATTAGTTAAATAAGTCCTCTATTAAGGACCGGAGGAGTATAAAATTAATGTTTATGATTAAAATTACAACTTTCAGTTTGTAGGATCAGGATCCTCTCAGCAGCGAAATAACGTCCCTCAACGGCACTGAATCTCATCCATCCAGATTAATTTAACAAAAAAAAAAACTCAATAGTGCACCACCTTATCATGTTATTAAGAATTAAAAATAAATTTGAACCATCTTTGAATAATTTTTTTTCATAATTTTGTGAGGAGCATTCAGTCTGCTGGACTTTAATTCAACGGGACGATTTATCTGGGTTCAAACAAATTCAAATTGAATTGAGGTTTCACCATCAAACATTACAGTTTTCTCAACCTACCTCACTTCAATTGATCCAAGTCCAGAGTAATCCAGTGTCCGGCTTGATTTGAATTACTCCGAACTAAAATAAAACCTCCAATTGAAGTGAGGTAGGTTCAGAAAACCATATTGGATGAGCTATTAAAAAAAAAAAGGTTAAAAAATAGTTCACATTTATTTTATATTTTAAATTTTTAATAGTATGATGGTTGTGGTGGACTGGGAGCTTTCACAGGCATGTACCTGACAAAGCTTGAAGAATCAGACTCAATCAATAATAATAATAGTACTAATAATAATACTACCCCCTATCCGTATAGAACTTAATTTAACTTTTAATTTAGTTATAAATATAAAATTTTAATCTATTTTGTCTTTTATATTTATTTATTTTTTAAAGTAGTTTTTATATTAATTACACGTGTTAAATGTTCTATCAAATAATAGTTTTAGCTAATGTATATTGTTAGTAAGGGTATTTTAAAAAAATAATCTATATTTATTATAAGTAATTAACTTAATAAATTTTCTTAATCTACTCAAATTAATTAATTAGTTCTAATATTAAAAACCGGAGGTAGTAATAATAATAATTTTACTGTATTTTTTCACAACAATATTGCGTCCGGAAACACCACGCGGAAGAGGGGTACCTGGCTTTTGACTATAAAAAATAAAATAAATGCGTTCGTGGCTCTGGCTCTGGCTCTGCAAAGAGGGTGTTTGAATTTACTTTTTTAGAGGTGATTTTACTATATACAAAATAAGTACGCGAGATTAGTTTTTTCTTGAATTATGTAAAAATATTTTTTAAAATAATTATAAGAAACTCTTCCAAACTCGTTTGGAACAGTTTATAAGTAGTTTATAAGCTGTTTTTTTAATAGTGATTTACGGAATATAAAAAAAATATAAAAAAAATTTTATCTTAACTTGCATAAAATATATTTATAAAAGATTTTCACTGCTCTATCAAACAGTATCATAACAAAACTCAATAAGCACCAAGGCCTAATCATGTGGAGTGCTGGCCACTCAGTGGTAGCTTTCAAAGAGCACCAAAATCACGACACATACAAGGAAGCAACACGTGAAACGTAAGTTCAATTTTCCAACTAACAATTCAGACTTTTCCTCCCATAGAAAACTCAATGAATGGTATTTCAGTCCACAAAAAAAAAAACTCAATGAATGGGCATTTTGTGTGGTCTTATCCTATGATTCTATTTGATTACCTGCGCTCTTACATGTCTTGTCGTCATTGTGTAAACCAAACAAGATAAAAAAGAGATTTTCAAAAAATAAAATGATGGAATAAAATTTATTTATGATCAACATAAAAACAAATTAGGGATTAATGCTTATAATTAAGAAAACTTCAAAAAAATAGAAAATATAAGAACTTAATAAAAATCGGGTAATACCATAAGAATCTACGAATTAATTATTTTCAATAAATAATATATCATTTTATAAATTTTCTTTTATATAAATTAATGTTAATATATTAATACATTTTAGCTTTGATCTGTTTTCCGTTTCACAAACCAATTTTTTCTATGCATAAAATGCCCATTTATTAACATAATTATTTTGAGTTGAATATAACATCATTCATCTCTTCTTTTACCAAAAAAAAAAATTGATATTAATGTATATTCTGTCTCTTCGATAACACCATTAGAGTGTTGTGATATACTCTTCCGATTCTTAATATAAGACTCATTTAATTAATTTGATTAGATTAAGGAAGTTAAATAAATTAGTTAATTATAAAAAATGTGATACATTTTTTCTAAAATACCATAATCATCTTTTTTAATGTCCCATCTCCCTCTTCTACTTGATTATGGTTGAGGGAGTGTCTATAAAATTAATTTAGAGAAAATTAATAAATATGAGAAATGGGTCTCATATTTAAAACCAAAACTAACTCGATAATTAGGTCTTATATTAAAAACTGGAGGAGTAAATAGCTAACAATCATTTTCTAATTAATTTTATGTTGCACGAGCATGTGAACTACCTTAGGATTCTTCCTTGTCTACGACCACCAAAAAACAAAAGAACATCTGGCATCAATTTAAAGTATTAACTATTAAGTTTGGCACTAGTGTGTTGTTTTAATCATAAAAAAAAAAAAACTCTCTGTGTTGTTTTAATCATAAAAAAAATTATCTGGTTGATAATATAAGAATTAGATAATTAATTTAAAATCAATTAAGTTGATTATTTGTCATATGTATATATTGATCTTTTTAAACTATTCTTTTTAATCATGTGCAACAGATGACTACTGGAATTATGGAAATTCTTTACAATCAATAAATATATTTTGACAAAAGATGAAAAATAAAATGAATTAAGGTCTTATATTTATGATCAAATTAAATATTTTACTAGTACTTATATCAAGGAGAGAAGGTAATAATTTGTTTCATAACTTGTCCTCTTGTTAACTTAATATGAATATGAATTAAATAATTCAAACCAAACAAAATCCATGAATCTGGACAAGTACTTAGCAGCCAAATATTTCCTCTTATATGGTCTAGGCGATAACACCGAAGAATTTAAGACATAATTTATTACTCCTACTAAATATAACAATTAGGTAGGATATTTATTTTAATAATAAATATCAAACGTTAACATATTTTGTGTCTCAAATTTACATTATTTTTTAAAACTATTTATATCAATCACATTTACACCTAATATGAGAATTTTTATTATTATGAGATAGTTGCACAACAAATGATTAAAATATATATATTTTAAAAAAATCAACAAATATTTTTAATAAATAAATAAGTTCAGCCTATGCATTACTGTGTTGTCTCTTGCGGCTGGGTCTGAACCCTGAATCCAGAAAAGTCTTCATTCTTCAAGCTTAGCTTCTCTTCCCATGGAGAATGTTGATTCAAAGAGCGGTTTCTGTTCTGATTCTAGAACCTTCCACAGCCTCAGACCTCCCGTTCATCTTCCTCCTCCTCACTCTCCCCTCTCTGCTTCACAGTACGCTCTCTCTCTCCGTCTCAAATCGCCCTGGCCCGACTCAGTTCCCGCCCTTATCGACGCGGCCTCCAGCCACCGAGTTTCCTTCTCCGAGTTCATCCATTTCTCACAAACCTTAGCTTCTAATCTACAATCTGTTGTTGGCCTCTCCAAAGGCGACACAGCCTTTGTACTATCCCCCAACCTCATTAAGGTTCCGATCCTCTACTTCGCCCTGCTTTCCCTTGGGGTTGTCGTCTCTCCGGCTAACCCGATCAGCACGCGCGCCGAGATTTCCCACCTCTTCCGGCTCTCGTCGCCGGTCATTGCCTTCACAACGTCATCCACAGCACAAAACCTTCCGCACAGCCTCCGCCTCGGAGTCATCCTTCTCGACTCACCTGAGTTCGACTCGCTGATGACGACGGCAAGAAGCCTCACGAAACCAGTGGTCCCGCGCGTGGAGGTGAGCCAATCAGATATAGCCGCGATTTTGTACTCCTCGGGGACCACAGGGAAGGTGAAGGGAGTAATGCTGAGTCACCGGAATCTGATAGCATTAGCGGCGAGTTACGACGCCACTCGTCCTCAGAGAGAAAGGCCAGCGGTTTTCCTCTACACGATACCGTATTTTCACGTGTACGGTTTCACCTACTGTCTCAGGTCGGTTGTGCTATCAGAGACGGTGGTGCTGATGGAGAGGTTCAGAATGGAGAAGATGTTGCGGGCGGTGCATGAGTTCAGAGTGACTCACCTCGCGGTGACTCCGCCGGTGGTGGTGGCTATGGCGAAGGGAGATGTAACGGACGGTTACGATTTGAGCTCGCTGGAAGGCATCTCTTGCGGGGCGGCTCCGTTAGGAAAGGACGCCGTCGCGGCTTTCAAATCGAAGTTCCCCGGAGTCGTGCTCGGCCAGGTTAGTGTTTACGTCATTCATTGGCAGCGCTTTGAGGAATTTCAAAGCAAAACGGCAATATTCTTTTTTAACTAATCTTTTTTTTTTTTTTATTACAACAATGAACTTATCTCAACGACGCCACACTTAACAGTTTCACCATAAAAGGATATTTCGCAGAATTTTTTTGAGAATGAATTCCATCATTTTGGCCACAAAAAAAAAAAAGAACAGAGAGAATTTCATCATACTATATGATTTCCTAATGATGGTAATTATTTGGGCATTTGGATTTGATTATATATGCTGATATTGATTAGTGGATAAATTATAAAACGTAATAATTTATTACTTATAACATAAGAAGCGACAAAATATCTTTAAATATTTTTGTTACCGTAAAATTCGTTTCAATCTTTTAATTAAACTTTAGCTTCTAAAGAATTTTGTTTTTCAAATAGCATTTGAAGAATTCAGAAAATGATTTCTATTCTAAATGTTCTATGAAATTGAAATAAAGATACACCATATATACTACTACCTCCGATCCTTATTATAAGACCCCGTTTGACTTTTTATTTAGTTCTAATTATAAGACCCCAATCCATGTTGTCTCTCATATTTATGCTTTTTTTTTCCAAGATAGTTCTTCTAATAATGATATTTCTAGCCAATACACTTAATTAACAAGGATATTTTAGGAATGACAACACTTATTTATTATAAATAACTTATTTAACTTATTTTCTTAAGCTCCTCAAATAAGTCAATTGGGTCTTATAATTAGGACCGTAGATAGTATATAGTAAATATTTTCAAATTTTAAGTGATTAAAATAAAGCAAAAATTTAAAGGCCAATCTAAATTAAATAGAATTTTTTCTGTAATTTAATCTCTCTAAACTAAGTCATATAAGTACTGTGAAAATGTAGGGCTATGGGTTAACAGAAACAACGGCATCGATCTGTCGAACCACAGGGGAAGGAGATGCCAATAAGACAGGAACAACCGGGAAGCTAATAGCAGGTGTTGAAGCCAAAATTGTGGACCCAGACACTGGACTGCCCTTGTCTCCTGGCCAAGAAGGTGAACTTTGGCTCAGAGGACCATCTATAATGAAAGGTATATTTGTATATTTATTTTAGAGGTATCATATTTACCCAACAAAGCTATATTATTTTTTATTAATATTAAAATATAAGAGATAGGTCTCCCACTTGTATGTGTTTTGTTTTATAAGTAAGAAAAATTTAATTATTTGGAACTTATAATTTTGGTTCAATTACAAGTCAGTGCCTGAACTTCAACTAAATGTAAGTCGATCCTTAAAATATGACTTCATGCAATCCAATTCCTATGATTTTGATCAATTAAAACATTGGTCCTTAATATTTAATAAATAATCTTTGTCATTGTAGTCTTATTTTCTAAAAAGCTGGGACTAATTGGTTCGTACCAAGTTTAAGTTGAGAGAATCAATTTTAATCGAATTAAAATCAAGACAATATTTAAGTCAGGTTCATTATATCTAGTATGTTAAATTCTCCAATTAAATATGAAAATATGTTGTATTTTTGTATATAAATATATAGTTTAATGACAACATTTTAAAAATAAGATAGATGTTTGAGTTATTGAAGAACTTGACATAATAGATATAAAGAACTTGATATAAGTATTTTTGTTAAAATTATAACGACCGAGTTACATTGAATTAAACTTCTAAAACTGACCAAATGATTAATTTTAATTACTTTTTCCTCAAAGTACTTAAAAAGTAAATTTTATACAAGCAGGCAATTAGTATTTTACGCCACAAACATGAAAGATATGATCTGGGAATAGAACAGGTTATGTTGGGGATCCAGACGCAAACTCGTCGACTTTTGTTGGAGGGTGGTTGAGGACAGGAGACTTGTGCTACTTTGACCACCAAGGCTACCTTTACGTTGTTGACAGATTGAAAGAACTGATCAAATACAAGGGATATCAGGTAATTATTGTTCCTTACACTTCATTAAAATCTTCATAATTCCAAATTTAACAATATTCATAAATGATAAACTCTGTATGTAAATTTATTACTATTATAAATGAACTTTGATATTGGACATTGCAGGTGGCTCCTGCGGAGTTGGAAAACTTGCTTCAGTCCCATCCACTGATCAAGGACGCTGCGGTTATTCCGTAATATTCCACTTCCCTCTTTTCTATACTACTGCATCTTGAACGTAAAACTTATTTTGTAATGTCATTTATACTGTAAAATAGATTTTACATTTAAAATCAGAAGAATATTATTTACCAAATAAAACACCATATTTTATTTAAATTATAGGGAAGCTTATGTGCATTTACACTTAACTGAAGATAAGTTATATGTTAAATGGTCAGCGAATAATGTGATTTCCGTACCTTACACTTGTCCCACGTAGAAGCTCATACTCACAACCTCCACTATTTACCTGAATCTTAGCTTGCTTGAACTCGCAACCTCTAGATGTCTTGGTGCCCTGATGTTATGCTCTTTTTTGTTTTTATCATAGGACATCATCTAGAAGAAATTTTTGGTCATAAATACTATAAGTCACAAATCAACGCATTAATTGCTACTTTTTAATTTTATCCTGGTTAATAATTAAGGTTTAGTGTTAAAATCCATATTTATTCGCGTCATTTAAGTTGAGGATAATCTTAAAAAAAATTATCAATTTAGGACAAGGTTTAATGTTTTAACTATCATTTTTTGGTATGTGAGAATTAGCTGAGAATGTTAGCGAGAGGGAGTATTAGCATCTAACATAATATAGTTGTAATGTGGGAACAGATACCCTGATGAAGAAGCAGGGCAGGTGCCCATGGCATTTGTGGTGAGGCAACCCCACAGTTCACTTAGTGAAGCGGACGTAATTGATTTTGTTGCCAAGCAGGTTTGCATATCTCATCCCTATTGTGCATGTTCTATATTTGAACTGTAACAAAATTTTTCGTATGAGTGACTGCTGGTGGATATCTTCACCAGTGATATTTTCCTTGTATTCAAATCGGGCTTTAAAAATTTGACCCAAAAAAATATAGCTTCAAAAAGGATGAATTGTGGTTTAAAAAAGAAAGAAAGAAAGAACATCATCATGTGTTTGGGCATGTTTGTTTTTTTTTTAAAATTTTTTTATTCTCAAAACAATTTTATAAAATTATTTTGAAAAAGAGTTTTGAAAATAGAAAAAACAAAAAAAATATGTTTAAATAATTGTTCTTAAAAGTTACATTTTAAAATAAACATATTGAGATCAGAGACTGAAACTTCGGTGAAAATTCAAGTCCTTAAATGAAGAAAAAGTTATCGAGTTGAGAAGAAAGGGTTTCCCAATTTTTTAAACAAAAAATAAGAAATGAACAGACAAAAATAAGGAAAATGACTAAGTTTTTTTTTTTGTTTTTAGTTTTTAAAAACATTTTTTATTTTTGTTTTTAAAAACACTTAGCTAAAAACAAATTACGAAACAAGTTTTTTTATTTATTTCTTAAAAAAATAATAAACTGTTTTTAAAACGATAAAAGAAGCACAGCCTTACTTTTTATGTTGTGTTTTTACTTATTGGCGTGGTAAATGGAGGGGCTTGAATCTCTCCATTTTTTATTTTTTATTTTTATATATTTCAAAATTGATATAAATCTTAAAATACATCATACACTAAAGAGGGTGGGACGAATCACAAACTAAACAAATATTATTATCCCTCCTGCTTGCAGGTTGCACCGTACAAGAAAATAAGGCGCGTATTATTTGTGAGTTCCATCCCAAAGAACGCAGGAGGAAAAATTTTGAGGAAAGAATTGAGTAAATCTGTCATCCAGCAATCTCTATCTAAATTGTAATAATGTAATACTTCATTTCATTCTAATGCCAAAGTTTAGTATGAAATCTGCGCTTATATTTATATTAGGTCGGGTCATTGGGTACATTGATATGGGGGGAGTAACCCGGGTAAAATAAGGAGAGAAACCCAAACACTAAAAACCATTAATAATGGTTATTCTATTTATAATCGTAAGAATTAGATAATTAATTTCTAACTATTAAAAATTCAGTTAATTATGTGTTACAAAGATTCTGTTAATTTCTTTGAAATACATTATTAATAATCATTTGTATTCTTGATAATAGATATACTTAATTTAAGCTACATAATCAAGATGGAATGGTTTGAGAAAAATTAAAAATTTTAAAAATAAAGTGAAAAAAGATCTCAAATTTAAAATCAAAACAGAGCCTTGACTAACTTATGCATTTGGGAAGGGAGTTATACTACAAGGAAGCAAATCCCAAAATATCCTTCCAAAGATAGTAGTTGATAGGTAATCCAAGAGTATAGACCCACATCCAACAAAATAATATGGTTAATGATAATAAATCATCATGGGCTGAAAGTATGACAAAACAATGTGAAGTTATTTAAGACTGTAGACAAAACTCTTCAAATATTAAGTGAGCTTACCAAAACAGGGCCATGTAATTGTTGCTCATTTTTTATATATACCCAGGGAAAGTGAGTTTTAATGATATGACACAGGGAAGTAAGCATCAGTAGAGAGCTTAAAGGCACAGGAAAGTGAGCTCACGTTAGTGTTGAATCTTTTTTCTGGTTTGTATAAGAAATTTTGCCTGTCATATCCTTTGAAATTGATGAACTATTGATTAGTCTGGGGAAATGATTAAGATAAAATTTTGATTTTGATTGCTTTGAGTTTTCTAATGCTGACATAGTTTTGCGGAAATGGTTAAAATAATCCAGGACAAGAGTTTAAATTAAAATTTGGTTACATTGTTGGGTTGGAAGAGCGGTCAGCACAAATACATGGTTGGGACCCTGACAATCAATTCTCTATCACTCTTCAATAAATATCCAGTGCTTAATATTACCTCCAGTTCTAATTATACGAGTCAGTTGACTAATTTGAAGAGATTAAGGAAGTAAGTTGAGTTAGTTATTTCTCATAAATAGGTGTTGTCTTTCCTAAAATATTCTTGCTAATCAAGTATATTAACTAGAACTATCATTGTTAGAAGGACTACTTTGGAAAAAAAATGTATAAATATGAGAGACAAAGTGGATGGGGATCTTATATTTAGAACTAAAATAAAAGTCAAATAGGGTCTTATATTAAGAACTGGAGGTAGTATAAGAATTTGTTTGACTTTTATTTGGTCCTAAATATAAGACCCTAATTCACTTTGTCTCTCATATTTATCTATTTTTTCTTCAGGTAGTTCTTGTAATAATGGTAGTTCTAGTCAATGAACTTGATTAGTAAGGATATTTTAGAAATGATAATACCTATTTATTACAAATAAAAGATATTTTAGGAATAATAATACTTATTTATTATAAATAACTAGTTTAACTAATTTTTTTAATCTACTCAAATTAATTAACTAACTTTTATTAAGAACCAGAGATACTGTTAAAGAGGCTTTGATTTCCGGGTCAAGTGCTATAAATTGTCTTTAATATTGTACGGTTTGATATTTGATGAATTCAAATCAAGCTATGTGAATATTGAAGTTAAATTGTTTTGATTGTCTGGCTTAAAATCCTTGTGGGTGGAAATCTTGAAATCTTTAAGTGAAAGAACTATGATGACAAGCTGAGTGTGTGGGATTTAATGTGGCCTCATAAAAATTAACCCAAACTTAGAATGAATGAAGATTTTCTTCTTCTAAAGAAATAAAACCTGATTCACATTTTTAGTAATTCAGTAAATTTATTTCAAATTTTCAATATATATATCATTTCTTCAATCATTATACGTGATATTTACTTAGGCAATAAAAGATTATGGCTTTTTCCGGCACTTTTAAATTATTGATATTTTTTATTTTAAAAATACAGACCTCTATGATTATTTTTGCAAGATTTAAAATTTGAATCATATTTCTTTTTATGGGGATAGAAATATCACCTTAAACATTTTTAAAATTTAGTATTTTTAGCATACCACAGCGAAGGAATGAATAAGGGATTTGTGATGACGAAGGTTTATATTAATATATTAATATCATTACAAATAATATACTTCTCTGGTCTTAAATATAAGATCCTTATACATATTAGTATAAGGGTCTTATTTAGGACTAGAGGAGTACTTATTCATTCAAATGAAAATAGCTAATGTGGTTTATCTGGAAATATTCAGAAATCCGGACGCATGCATAAATTTAGGGTTTAACCCTAAATCCTAAATTCTAAGAAAAAATTATTATCACGTTGATTGAAATTAATTCATGAGATGTTTTTATTCTGACATAAATTTCTGACTTGAAACCAATGAGTTATTTTCTTAATTGCAATTAAAATAAAACAACTTCAGATTATTTTGAGGATAAGAAAACAAAAAATAGAAACAAACACGCTCGGTAATTTTGGTTGGGTCTGTATTTCAGGCCTTAGCCCATCCATGACCCGCACCCAGATGGGGCATCAGTGTTGCTTTTCCTTGTGTCTGGTTGTTAGCAAATTTAAAGCATCAGGTCAGCGGTCTTTCTGGGTAGCGTGGATGACGGGACAGCCGCGAATTAATATTTTCATATTATAAATAACTGCTTTTAAATTATGCAAAGATCAAATAACTAATAAGATGAAATATGATGTTTAAGATTTTGTATAATGCTTGAGTGTTCATCTAATTTTAAGATAAATCTCTCATTTTCTAAAGTTTATATTTTAAAAAGATATACTACCTGATTTTTAATATCAGAGAAAGTTAACTTAAATTAATTAGTTAAATTAATTATTTGTAATAAATATATACAATTATCTTTCATAAAATATTCTTACTAATCAAGTGTATTAGTTAGAACTACTATTACTATAAGAATTATTTTAGACAAAAATTTGAGTAGATTAAATAAATTAGTTAATTTAGTTATTTATAATAAATATGTATTATGGTCTTTATTAAAATATTCTTGTTAATCAAGTGTATTAATTAGAATTACTATTACTACAAGAACTATTTTAAAAAAAATTGATAAATATGAGAAATAAAATGGATTATGATCTTATATTTAAGATCAAATTAATAATTATTTTTATAATAAATTTATGATAATTTTTAATTACTTTTTAAGAAAAGAGTAACAGAAAAAAGTGCATTTAGAAAATGACCACAAGACCACTTGTGCTTCTATGGAACCCATTGGGCGAGCCAATAGCGCGTAGCCGACCTCTCTTTCAAAATCCGAACCTTCGGTGCGAAGCAAAACTCGAAATTTTCTACGTCCGCCTTGCATAAACAAATCAAGATCGTCCATCCTTCGCACTTTTCTCAACGGCTTAAAATTTTTTAACGTTCATTCGAACATTCTAGACACCCTCCCTCTCAAACCTATATATATTCCCTTCCCTCCCAGGCCGCTTCTTCATTCATTCCCAGCCTCTTATTCTGCCTTTCTTCTTTCTCTGTAACCCTAGTTTTCTTGGAGCATTTTTGCTAGTTAAAGTATGGCCGGCAAGGGCGAAGGACCCGCGATCGGTATCGATCTCGGCACAACCTACTCTTGCGTCGGAGTATGGCAGCACGATCGTGTTGAGATCATCGCCAACGACCAAGGGAACCGTACTACACCGTCGTATGTTGCTTTTACCGATACCGAGAGGTTGATCGGAGATGCCGCTAAGAACCAGGTCGCCATGAACCCAACGAACACCGTTTTTGGTAACCGATCTGTACTCAATCTTATAGTCATTCTTTGTTTTTTTTTATTTTTTTATTTTGAGCTGAATGGTCTTATAGTCAATCTTGATCTTGGCTTTTTATGCTTATTTTTGGATCTGCTGCCTTCGTTTATGAGTTCAATTTTTTTTCTCGTCTTTAGGAGCCGTACTGCGTTTAATCTTGTAGTCGTTCTTGATCTGGCTTTTTATATCTATTTTGGACTTGGGCCTTCTTATTTGAGCTTATTGTTTCCATATACTGATATGCTTGATTTGCGTTTTAGCTTTCTGTATTTCTGCATCACGTTTTGCTGCGTTGTTTACATCTTGTTTGCTATTCCTCTGTATCTAATCCAAGATTTTTGGTCGGTGTGGAATTAGATCTGCTCATCTACTTCCTTAGATGTCTTTTGTAAATATCTTCTTATTTTATCCTCTCTCTTGTAAATATCTCTCTTGTTTGATTGTAATGTGTAAATTTTGGTTGAGATATTCAACTATTTTATTCTATTGTGCTCTGAAGCTTGGTTGATTATTTTTCTGACATTACATAAGTTTTGCTGATCTGATCCGAATCGAGAATAATTTAAGTTGTTGTTTTTGTATAGTTCTAGTCTAATGTGTATGAATGATTACTTATGGAAGAGTGTTTTGTTTTTCCATTTTTATTGTTTGATAAGTAACCGTGGTAATCGTCATTTTGCAGATGCCAAGAGGTTGATAGGTAGGAGAATCAGTGACCCTTCGGTGCAGAGTGATATGAAGTTGTGGCCATTCAAGGTCATTGCTGGCGCCGGTGAAAAACCAATGATTGTCGTTAATTACAAGGGTGAGGAGAAGCAATTTGCCGCCGAGGAAATCTCGTCCATGGTTTTGATCAAGATGCGCGAGATTGCAGAGGCCTACCTTGGGTCAACAATCAAGAACGCAGTTGTCACTGTTCCCGCATACTTCAATGACTCTCAGCGTCAGGCTACCAAGGATGCTGGTGTTATTGCTGGACTAAATGTTATGCGTATTATAAACGAGCCCACCGCTGCAGCTATTGCTTATGGGCTTGACAAGAAAGCTACAAGTTCTGGTGAGAAGAATGTTTTGATATTCGACCTCGGTGGTGGTACTTTTGATGTCTCTCTCCTCACCATTGAGGAGGGTATCTTTGAAGTTAAAGCCACTGCTGGGGACACTCACCTTGGAGGAGAGGATTTCGATAACAGAATGGTGAACCACTTTGTTCAAGAGTTCAAGAGAAAGAACAAGAAGGACATCAGTGGAAACCCAAGAGCCCTCAGGAGGTTGAGAACCGCATGTGAGAGGGCAAAGAGGACGCTCTCTTCCACTGCCCAGACTACAATTGAGATTGATTCTTTGTTTGAGGGTATCGACTTCTACTCAACAATCACCCGTGCTAGGTTTGAGGAACTGAACATGGACCTGTTCAGGAAGTGTATGGAGCCTGTGGAGAAGTGTCTTAGAGATGCTAAGATGGACAAGAGCAGCATTCATGATGTGGTCCTTGTTGGTGGCTCTACCAGAATTCCCAAAGTGCAACAACTTTTGCAGGATTTCTTCAATGGCAAGGACCTCTGCAAAAGCATTAACCCTGATGAGGCCGTTGCCTACGGTGCAGCTGTCCAAGCCGCTATCTTGAGTGGTGAAGGTAATGAGAAGGTTCAGGACTTGTTGCTGCTTGACGTCACTCCACTCTCCTTGGGGTTGGAGACTGCTGGAGGAGTAATGACTGTATTAATTCCTAGGAATACCACCATTCCAACCAAGAAGGAGCAAGTATTCTCCACCTATTCAGATAACCAACCCGGTGTCTTGATTCAAGTCTACGAGGGTGAGAGAACGAGAACAAGGGACAACAACTTGTTGGGCAAGTTCGAGCTCTCAGGAATTCCTCCAGCTCCAAGGGGCGTTCCCCAGATCACTGTTTGCTTTGATATCGATGCCAACGGTATCTTGAACGTCTCTGCCGAGGACAAAACCACCGGACAGAAGAACAAGATTACCATTACTAACGACAAAGGGAGACTGTCGAAGGAGGAAATTGAGAAGATGGTACAGGAAGCAGAGAAGTACAAGGCAGAAGATGAGGAGCACAAGAAGAAGGTTGAAGCCAAGAACGCCTTGGAGAACTATTCCTACAACATGAGGAACACCATTAAGGACGAGAAGATCAGTTCAAAGCTGTCGGCAGATGACAAGAAGAAGATTGAGGATGCAATTGAGCAGGCCATTCAATGGCTAGACTCGAACCAGCTGGCAGAGGCTGACGAATTTGAAGATAAAATGAAGGAGCTGGAGAGCATCTGCAATCCAATCATAGCCAAGATGTACCAAGGTGGAGCTGATGCTGCCGGTGGCATGGATGAAGATGATGCTCGCCCATCTGGTGGCAGTGGCGCTGGCCCCAAAATTGAGGAGGTCGATTAAGTGGCTGGTTATGGTGTGTCGTCTGGGGATGTTGGTGGTTCCTTTTCGGCCCGACTTGGGTTGTTCTGATTATTATTAGACTTTAGCCGCATTAGGTTTTAATTGCTTCCCTTCTTTAGTTCTGTCGATTTGTTATTTTCATCGAACAGTCGGAAAACTTCGATTATTAAGTGAAATACAGGAGCATTTTGTGCGATGTTGTGTTTGCCTCGCTGTATCATTTTGTGCAATTAACATCGAAATTTTTTTGCTAATTTGGGATCTCGGATTTGAATCGCTCTGTAACGCAAGTGCTAAGAGGTTTTATCGTTGTCAGCTGTGACCCGTTGAATGCAAATCTGCTCTTTATTTAATTACGTTTTATATTCAGGTGCTACTTGATAATGAGATGCAAACATGTTTTATTACCACTTAACGGTACGTTAGCCTGGAAAAGGGTGATGGGTTTTATTACCAAGTAGCAAACAAGCTCGAAGCCATAATCCAATCATCAGGAAAGATGATCAATACATTATTATAATTATAGTTAAGATATTTCGAAAGCGGTATTATCTTATGTTTCAAATATCAAATTTACAATTGTCATGTTATTATATTTGTTAAATTTGATTGAGTTCATCTAAATGGCTAAACTTAAAATATTCTCCGAATAACTAAATATTATAGCTAAATATTAGAATATTTGATACTCTTCCGGTCTTAAATATCTTATTAATAAAATGTCTATTAACCGTTGCGTCAAGATAATTTTCGGTCCAAAAAAATATGTCAAGATAAAATTTGTAATTTGTAATAAATATGCTATTTTATTCATTAATCTATCAAAATATTTTATAGCATTTTCTAAATTATTTCAAAAAGCAATAAACAAACAAAGCAAACGATGAAAAAATGACACTGAAAAAGATGGGGGAAAAAGAAAGAAAAGAAAAATTGAATGAATTTCCAGAGGAAAAGAGGCGCAAAGTTTGCAACAAAAGGATTGGAGTAACAGGATTCATGTGTCCATGCGGAGATTTGTTTTGCGGGAAACAGAGATCCCCAGGAGAACATTCATGTGCGGTAGATTATAAGAAGATTGGTGAACTCGTTAAAAAACAGGAAGAAAACCATATTTTTAATTTGATAGCAATGCATTTTTTTTCCTTTAATTAAATTATTTAATTTTATCTTTTTAAACATATTAGCTCTTATAACTTTGTTTTATTAGCATCTTTAGTCTCTGTGCCCATCTACATTAGCAGTAAACAACTATGATTTTAGATAATTGTAAATTTTATAAGTGACATTAGCTATAAGTGATATTGGTTAATCGTAATTTTTGTTTGAATATATCTCTTTTATAAGTAACTTTAAGAATTGTGATTATATTTGATTTTCATTTATTAAAATCACTATTGATTGTATAATTATCAAAAAGACATGAATTTAATAAATATTATTAAATATAGTCATTTGGAGAGAGATTTTTGAAAGAATGCGGAAAGGTAAATTGAAGAAAATTCAGTTGATAAAAATTGATCGGGATTTTTCAAGCCTATAAGCTAATCCTTGGTGCTTATCCTAATAGTGTGGCGAAAGAATGAAATCATGATTTATCAGAATTTTATAAAAATTACCCAAACAAAATAAACATCCATCACAATCGCTTATTTAGATTTAAATGGATTTATTTGAGCTCTCACTGATTATGTGAGAGTTAACGATGTTAAATTGTTAATAGAACAAAATTACAGATTTAATTAAGAGGAAAAAAATATATATAGCCACTAAATTGAAATTAAAAAAAAAAAAGATAGATACCTTCAAAAATGATTTTCCAAAACCCGTTTTGAAAAGTTGATATTTTTTTTCCTCTTTAGCAATCAAGCATGTACAATCAATTCTTTAAGATGTGGTAATCTTGAGTAAAAATGTGTTCTATTTTCTAAATATTATCATTTAATTATAAATTAACATAAAAAAGAAAGAGACATGACCACATATAATTAGAGAATTTGACATAATGGATGTAAGAAACTAGATCTAAATATTTTTCTTATTAATATTTGCAATCAACATATTTTTTCTTTAAAAATATTTTTTTTATGAATGTAAAATTTCTTAAAAATAATAATTGATGTGGTTTTTTACAGTTGAATTTTGTTGAGTTACTATTTACATTCTACACCGAAAGATCTTAATAAAAATATATTTAATTTTTTCCAGAAAATATTTTAGGAGGAAATTTTTATATCTTCAAAGAAATTTATACTTGAATTTAAACATTTAAGGGTTGATTTGAAAAGATATTGACAATTTGCTAGGGTATAAATCAAAATTATATATTCTAGAGCAGTTACACTTCCTCGTGAATTATGAATTGACTCTTACCAACCTAATTAAATTTGATTGTTTTGAAATAGGTGCCAAATAGGTTTTAATCTATAAAACAATATCATATCCTATCCACGCCCATGTTTCTGCGATATTATCTGTGAAATATCAAAAAAAATTTCTACTTATTTTTTTTTATTTTTGATGCCTGGTGAGTTGTATCATAATTTTTGGAGCACGAAACCCATTTATAATAAGAAAGATTTCGCTTGATATATATATATATATATATATATATATTCAAGTTTATTATACTTACCCTGGGAACAAATATTGAATTTTTCTAATATGTGGAAAATTCCAGATTTTTATAAACCAACCACTGCAATGAATACATGGAATAGAAAATAATAAAAAATTAAATAAAAAGATGGAAAATGACCTTATGAATAAAAAATTATCCTCATCACCAAAATCTATTATTTTAGCCCCTTTCACCTCTAGTGCATCCACGAACTCCCCCGTAAGGAGGCGAGGTGGCACTACGAGTCCCTTCTACAGCTTCAACTGGTCTGTGACAGTACAAAACATACACAGCATGATAATTAATATCCCTCAATACTCAGGATTTACAATTCCCTCATGTGGCTTCCATGACTATATCTGATACAAGGGCGTGAAAGAAATTTGACCACAAATGAATATGATTAATGAAAGTGTCCACTTTTGTTTCTTTTGCTGGGATAAAGCCACCCTTGTTCATGTTAGTCCACTGAAGCTTGAAACCTTTTTGATGGTCTCCTCTTCCATTTCAACTAGTTGACGACAAAATGATTCAACATCACTCGCTTCTTCCTTTAACATAAACCTGTATTCTTTCCAATTGTAGTGACCACTGCCATCCTCCAAAACAGGATCAGGAAGCTTTCCAAGCACACTGAATCCCTTGCGGTCCACTGATGTTACGTATGCATCCTTGATAAAATGCCAATGGATTAGTCAATTGGATTCAATACTTCAGTAAGAATACCACAATGGCCGTGACACATCAACAGAAGAGCAGTAAATAGCTTCAGTAAGAAATTAGCCTCAGCTGTAGAGGCACTACTTTTAAATTTGGCAAAATGATTGTTGTCATGTGTGGTTTCATTGATGAACAAGATATGGAAGATGATTGTAGGTTTTAAGGATGTCAAGAGATGATGGATTCAGAACGAACAGTATTCAAGTTTTTAATGTCTAAGGATCATGATGCTAAACCAGAAAGACCAAAAGAAGATAAAAGAAATTCTACAAGACAAGACATGTTCATCATCAAAATGTCTCAGTACAGCAAAATGACGATATAAAATCAATCAAATTTCAAATTCTACACAAATTAATTTGTAACTCACTTATTTTTCTGCCTCTGAAATGCCACTGAATAATTAATTAAATTGAGCATACTTTAGAAATGCAAATGAGAAGCACTGACCAAATTACTATCCAGAAGCGGTCTCAATGTATTATCACACAAGTCCAGACGTATAATCAACAAGCTGGTAATTGACTAATTGTAGCGGTTTACAAGAATGATATCCTAGTTCTGTCCCTAGAAGGTACATGTTCTCATTGTTTATCCACGCCTTTTAAAAAATATGAATACGAACCTGAGCTTCATTAACCTAGTTTTAAGAGGGCTACTCTTTTGGGTTATCATTCTCCAATGGAGGACGTTAGTGCTGAAGTGGACTGTCAGCATCTATAAGGATGCTTCCCAACCAAAAAAAAGCGCAGCATTTTGACAGGGATCCTATGTATTGCCAATGTTTCATTTTCCCAAATTAAAACCCAAAGCCGCATCATCTTTTTTTGGTAGACATCCATATGCATTGCTAACCATTCACGTCAGCCCTAGCGTTTGGTTAGAAAAAGAGAATTCATGCAGCAAAGTCAATATGAGGTCAACAGAGCTCAGGCAGGATTAAATTGTAGTTTGAAAAGCTCAGACTAGTTGGACGATCATAAACTCTCAAGGAGTAAACTAATGGGGTGGATATTTTTCAGGGACAGAAAATAGTAATTTACAACAAGAACAAAAAAGTTACCTTTACAACGACATTCATGTAGACCAAACAGAAAAGCACAAGAGCTCTACGCCTAGCATCGCTTTGGTTAATCCCATCAATGAGCTTCGCTGAAAATGATGCTGGCAACGCATAAAACATATATGAGATGTGATTCATTTGTTGCACAAACAAACATACTAGTTTCAGGCATCCTAACAGTTCTTTTACCCAATGGATCAGCTTTGAATGTGTTCAAATCTTCAACATTCACTTCAAAAGTTCCTCCATGGCCATCAATATATGTGCATGAGCTGCATGCTAAACTTCTATTAGATGAAACTGACATCTGAAACTTCCAAAATTCTGTTTCTATTTTATCCTGATCATACTTTATCAGGTAAAAAGGCATGTGGGACATCACATGTAGGCAGCAAGTACAGTTGATTGCCTAGGAGCCAAATTTTCAAACCGACAGCTTAGTTCTACAGTCTCACCAAAAAATGAAAACATGGACTTGACCATACTTCTGATGCAATATATTATACTCTAAACAGGTTTCCAAGGTTATGATAATTATAATTGTCTGCGAATTAGTATTAGTTAATGTCAGTCGTTAATTATTAATAAATTGAGGTCACGGGGTGTTAGTTACCCTTGTTACCTCCTATCCTATCAGGAGGAGTTTTGTAAATCAGTTTTGACAATTAATGGAAGAACAGTTTCCAGTTTCTCCGTTCCTACAGTTTCTCTCTCCTCTCTATCTGTTCTCTCATTCCCTCTCATTTTTCTCCAACTTCCTTCTATCCTATTCTTTCTTTTTTTTTTTGGTAAGCACAAGTATCCTTCTATTAAAGGCAATCCTATTCGACACACTGTCAGGCACTGAGAGCAGGCACCTCTCCTAACGGGGATTTGAACCTTGGTTTACCATGTTGTAGGGAACTAACCCCTTCCACCAGACCCAACCCCCATTAGTTCTATCGTATTCTTTTACATCATTCAACTTTGTGATATAAATCTTGTCAAGGTTAAGATTATTTATCACATTTAAAAGGAACCATCCCGTTTAACAACTAATAAAACTAAAAAATTTAGGATAGAGGCAGAGGTGAACAATAAAGAATGAAGAAATTTAGTAGAATAATGAGCATATTTTCAGTGAGTGGAATATTTTGCACGGCAAACTTATTTCAGGATTGTGACCAACTAATATGTCCAGGATACTATAATTCAGTATGATGATGATTGTAATCACATAGCCAAAAAAGTCAAGCTACAATTGTAAGCACCCAAGTTCCTACCTCATTTCAAATTTATACACCGAATATCTTTCTACATCTCCCAATATTTCTTGAAGACTATCACTTCGTGATGCACGGCTAAGGCTAGAGCTTAGTACACCAGAAACAACATAACTGAAGTCCTTCATTGCTTTTGGCTCAGACATTACAACTTGCTCAAGTTTTTCTGCAAGAGATTTAACCTACACCAAGAATATTCAGTTATTATTTTGAAGGATGAATTTAAGTTCATAAAAAAATTGTCTTCAAAGTATGTAGGCAAGATTAAAGCAAGTCGTTTTTCCAATATTCATTGACAAGAAGTTTTAGTAGTACTGATCCCCTTGATTACTGATTTCACGTAAAGTAGAAAAGATATTAATTTTCTGTTTTTTTTTTTTAAGTGAAAGGTTAAAAAGATATTAACCTTAACAGAAAAGTGCATCCTTTACAGTATAATCTAAATGTTAATTGCACATTACACAAAATTTCAGAAAAAAGTTTATATATGCAGATCACTTAATAGACACGACACTTCCAATTGTATCTGTCAAAATGTTGCCTGTATTTTGTTGGATTTTGATACTAGAACTATAGTAAATCATATTTGGAAGTTATGAATGAAGCTTCCTTGTCCTGTTAAAAAAATTGAAGATAAAAAGATTTCATCAAGCAGAACCACAATGTTAATTTGCAATGAAATTAAGTATTTCCTAACTTCTAAGATCCTCCTGATCTGGGAGTCAACCTGTCTAGTAACTGAAATATTGATGACCGTCTCTATAAGCCACCATTTTCCGAGAGTACAGCTTCATCAGTTCCATTGTTCAATTATAAGTATACCACTTTAACAATTTAGAGGAATCAATCAACGCCATATTACTGGTTATAATGAAGACCTCCAGGTGGTAAAGATAATGAAGCTTAGTTTTTTTCTACAGAAAATGCCTTAAAATTTATTGGTGAAGGAGCAATAACTCATCAAGCAACAGACGTGGAAACTTTGTAGAGCCCGACAAAATGAAAGTGAGTGGGCACATGGAGACGTTACCTTATCTTCATTAAGTGGAACAACATCCCCAACTAAAGCAACCCGTGCTGGTGACTAGAACACGTCAATAAATAAATCAACAAGTCAACATCTTCATATTTTTCCAATCATAGAGAAGATTAAATTATGATTTATTAGTACTAGGAGCCTTTTGTTACCCATCTCATGCAGAGGATAATGATTGGGAGTCAAGGGTTTATGATACCCTACCTTTTTCAATGATTTAAGTAAGCCACCTAGGGGGCCTGGAAAAGGAGTGGTCACAGCAAAAGAACCACGCTCATCAATCATTGCATTCTGCAAGAAAATACAAATATATCATATCATCCTTGCAACTGCGATTACATACAGATGCAATTTCTTCACTAAGGTAAATTTAAACATTTTACAGAGATAAGTGGAGAATAAACTGATTTTCTCTCCTAGCAAGCAGCCAACTATTCTTCTATAACTGTAATTATCATTCCTGAAAACCATGAACCTAACAGGTTTCCTGCTGATGAAAATCAGATCGGGCTTTCATCTAACATTGATTCTTTCGGTTAGCCGAATAAAGACCAGTGTTTCAAAAAAGAAAAGCTCTTTTCCTCAAACTTTTTTCCCATTCAGCAGCACGTCCGAACAGGCAATTTAAGTCAGTAAATCCTACCCTTCACAACAGGGACATCAACACCATGGTTCTGGTGATTTGATTGGCATAAGTACAGACTCTAAACAGGGCAAATGAATTCAGCATTCTACTTTTCTTAAGGCCCTCCCCCCTTTATGTGCAAGAAACTCGTTAATGTTGCCCTTGCAGTGCAACGTGACGTTTCTAGCTTGTTGAGAATCAGAGTAAAACAATACGATATTTATATGATGAAATTTAACATTTCTTCCTCCTGACAAGGGAAAGGATGAAAACTATAAACGGGAGAAAAACAAGACAAGGATGGAAACTTACCACATTATGTAAATCGTTTTCCGGTACCCAAATGTATGGCTTCCCTCTCCTGATTATGTACTTAACTTTCGATGTATAGATGCCGCTTTTGCTGACATAGGCAAAGTAAACATCACTTCATTAGCAAATACAAAATTCTGTAGCTGAAACCCCCATAATAAAAATAACAACTATACTGAATGAACCATCATAACGAACAGCATCCAAGAAAATATCATGTCAAATAAAATTATACAGTTCTTTACACTGCCATAACTAGCAGCACAAGACAGGACAAAACTAGGTACCTTCCTTTGACATCTGCTTTGATGGTATTGAGATAACCTTGCCAGTTTGATGCCAATATATTCTGCAGAACAGAACCATTTAACAGTCAATATATGCTCACTTCTGCAGAACCCAAGAAATTCCAATAGAAGCGTAGAGATGGATAGAGAAGTAGGACCTTGCACTTCTCTGCCAATGACAAAGTGCGGGATTTCATGGCTTCTCGATGTTAGTGATATGCCCACCACCTGCTCGACAAAAGTAGGAGCTTGCTTCCAGAGCTCAATAGAGCAAAGGAGGGCTGTATGGGTACGGCGAGGAAGGGTGCGCGAGGAGACCAACAAACCAGACGGTGGTTTTAGCGTTCGCGGTATTCATTCACTGATCCAATTATTAATTTGTTTAGCATCAGGGCATATTAGTTTAGAACATAGAAAAGTGATTACCTGTTCTTTTTTTCTTTTTCTTTTTTCCAATTTTTTAAAATTTTTTTTTGCCAGTTCTTATTTTTGTTAATTGCTAAAAAGTCTGGGCCGGGGGTGTGGGATTTCTGACTTATTATTTTTAATCTTTTGAAAGTGATATAGAAAAAATAAAAAAATTAGTAAAAATAGAAAAGAATATGTTCAGAAGATAGTAAACATACACGGAAAAAAAATCTTTTATTTCATTTATACTTATATATGATAAGATAATTCATAAAGTATTTGAAACTTTAACCAAATTACTACATTACTACTTCCTCCACCTCGTTTTATAAGATTTTTTTGAAAAAAAATTGCGAATACAAATGAAATGAATTAGTTTAATATCTTAAGTTTTCTAAATGTGAACTTCCAAAAATATCCTTTTAATCAGGATATTCAAAAAGTAAATAATGATAGATAATTTTGAAATAGATTTCATTAGCAAATGATTATTTTTTAAAAAATATCTTATTTTATGCACCATCAAATCATTTAAAAAAACAGATCTTATATCTTACAAACTGGGAGGAAGCCCAACTTTGTATGATTCATAGTTTGGACTATTTGAGAGGAGTTTAGTAACCCTCAAAACTACTTTTAAAATTCATTTTTTATAAAACGAAACAAATTTTTTTATATATTTATTTTGTAAATCATAAAAATATTTTTAAAATTATAATTTGGTTTTTACTAAAACACTCTTTTAGACTCTTGTATGTGACTATCAATTCTACCCATGCAATGGTGACCGTAAATATACTGCCTGGGGTATTTAGGGAGTGTTTAGATTAGAATTGTTTTTAAAAATTATTTTTTCATAAATTGAAATAAATTTTTTCGTATATTTATTTTGTATACCTAAAAACCCCTAAATATAAAATTCAATTACAAACTAGATGATACTGGGGGGGACTTAGCTAAACTTGCATTTTGTGATTGATTGCTGTTTTGCCGGTTTGTCAGTTGCAAAATTAGAGGATATTTTCGCATTCATCGCCCGTTCATCTTGAACATCTCTAGTCTACAGGAAATTACGCCGAAAATGCAATACCGTGGCAGGGGCGGTGGGGGATCTCAAGTGGTTAAAATAATAATTTGAAAATTTTTAAAGAAACTCTGGGCAAATGGAATGTGTTGTATAGTCCTTCCGCCTTCTGCTTTTTGTGCGCAAGGCGTCAATCGTTCAAGATTCTCCCCAGGGCCTCCTGCTGGTGCTCACTGCACTGTTGGACAGTAATGACTAAAGCGGCGAGTTGAGTCGTAGCTCCGTTCTTCACTTGCTTGTTGACATTGGGAGCCATCTCCATGGAGTCCGTGGAGAATTCATCGGAGGGACTTCCCTCTTCCCCATCGTCACATCTTTCTGCGATATTTGACCGAGATCGTCATATCACACTCCTTCAGATGATGTACCAGTTGCTGCCATCCCCTTACCAGCTCCAAGAGATCAATCGCCTTACCCTCGCTTACTTTGTCATCTCCGGACTTGACATTCTTGGGGCTCTCGATCGGGTATTTATCATTCCTCTCTCTTGGGGATAATTCAATGGGATTTGAACATGTGAATTCTGGGTCTCTTTTTCTAGGTTGAATATTCCTTCAACCGTTATAGGGGGTTATTCATATTGAACTTGACTGTACAGCTAACCGGTTGCCCTTTTGGGCATGCATATCAGCTATGCAGTCGCAAGTTTAGATTTTTCTCATGCACACTCGAGTGAAAAGAATTTAGTTATATATGACTGCTCTAGTAATTAGCGATAGAGACCATGAGATTCCTGTGACTAATGGAGTGCTTGATAATAAGGGAAATGGAAAATTAGAATAACACAATTTATCAGTTCAAGTACATATTGTTTTGGGCACCTACATTTTACCCCTAAATTATGGCCCGAATTCTAAATTGTCATATAAACTTCTAACCGTCTTATAACACCCCCTTGAACTTTAGTATGTATTAAGACATCAAGCATTACTTAATGGGGCTGGTTTGTCATATTTTAGAAGTTCATGTGCTACTTCTGTTGTTAAGTCGCAGTCAGCGAGGATAGAATGTTGTGTTCCCTTGTTCTTACCTCTTCATTTTTCATGTTTTCATTTCTATGAAGCATATCATAAGTAGTAGTAGTTATGGCAGTAATAGTAATTGAATTGGCAGCATCGGGTTGATTTATGACACACTTATATGGTTATAATGTCAACTTTTGTGAAAACCATGACATGGGCAGTGAGAGCTGGGATTTCATTTTGGTCCTGAAATGCTGTGGTAGGTATTCTTCACATTTTTTAATGTGAAGAATATTTATTAACACTGGCATATTCAGTCTCAGTGGTGAGGCTTTGAAGGTGCACTCCCCGGGTTTATGTCAGAATAATGGTCTAAGAAAGAATACTTATCAACGTTTATACCCATTTTATTTCCTTTGATAATGTTTTCAATTTTTTTACTTGTCAGGGGTTCAAAGCAGGTTGGAAACAAGTTAACCAAATTTTATTTTGTTTTAGCATTGTTTGAAACATTTTGGTGAAACATAAATAAATAAATCCAGGTGAAGATGGCCCATATGTGAACCTAATATGGCCATATAGGCGTTTACCGAAATGGCTGCAAGCAATAAGTATTGGCACGTCTTAGGGTTATGGGCTCTAAACCTAGAACACCATTATGCATTTTGACCATCTTATTTCAATGTCTGTAGTCAATTTAAACTTACAGCATTTATTTGCCTCTATCATGTCCTTTCTCCATTTTTTTGAACGAGCTTACATTTAGGGTAAAATGTCTGTGTCTTGTCGGGATACTGATACCCTGTTGACGAAGCTACTCAAAATAAGTTGTTGCTCAATGTCTTTAGGCTGCTATATTATGTTTGAGCTATTATTAATATCATTGGCTGTCTTAATTACTTCTGTTAGGGTATGTTTGGGAGTTTGGAGGACAAGGAAGGGGAAATAAAGAGGAGGGGGCTAATGGATAAATTATTTCTTTTCCGTTTCCTTGTTTGGTGAAAAGTTTTCCTTCAAATCCCACAAATTGAATGAAGTGGATATATAATGGAGGAAGTACTTCGGAGGATTGCAGAAGGTTTGCTGAAAATCCTTCACTATTCTCACATTCTTATTAATAACTCTCAAACAGGGGAAAGGTTCTCTTCCCATCCTTTCTTGTTATCCTCCACTCAAACATACCATTAGATGCCATCGTAAGATTACAATTAACTTGTGAACTGTATGCCTATTCTACCAAATGTTATAGGTTGACAAGGATGCTGTTGCCAATTGGGTTTTGTCCTTGCAAGTTCACCATAGAAACCAAGCAGACAGAAACAGTGGTATGAAATGCTTCTTATGAAATTTGTATACGGCTTTTAGCAACATATTATCTCTAATATTTGACTGAACCTATAAGTAAAGTTGATGTGGCTATCTTTTTTTTTTTCTCCTGCAGGACAATTCTTTGGTTTTCTCGGTTCCAGGACTTCACAGTTTCCTCAAGTTGATAATGGGGTATGAAGAAACGTGTAAAGTGCTAAACATGTTCCGAGTTTTATGTTTTGGTGAACAATGTACATTTGTTTCTTCAAAAATATGTTGAGCAAGTGCTTTGCTTTTTCTTGTAAACTTCTTATCCCAATCATTTTATGTTAAGTAACTTATCAAAATGTAATTCTGCTAGGTTTCACTTCCCAACAACAGTCACTTGGCAAGCACTTACTGTGCCCTTGCCATATTAAAAATTGTTGGTTATAAACTGTCCAACAATGACTTTGAATCAGTATTGACATCAATGAGGAATCTTCAACAGCCTGATGGAAGGTATGCTTTTAAATTTCTGGAACCTTCTTAAGTAATAATCTTATTAATTCCCTGCATCCATATTCCTTTACTTTTCGGTATGTGGTTTCGAACTGACACCATGATGATATGCTTAAATCAATTTTCATTCCATTTAAAATTGATCTCCGTAAACTGTAATTCAGAATAGTTCTTATTCACTAAGATTGTGCATCTCTTGTGATAGCTTTATGCCCATCCATACTGGGGCTGAAAAAGATCTGCGATTCATATATTGTGCGGGTAAGAGTTATAATTAAGATGATATTTAGCTTATTTAATGGAATGACAATGTTATTTCGTATCAGTATTACTTATGGACTGTATCAGCTGCCATCTCTTTCATGTTGAATGACTGGAGCGGCATGGACAAAGAAAAAGCCAAGGATTACATATTACGCTGTCAGGTTTGTAGACCTAGTCATCAACTATTCTTGGGGTTTACAATATTAGTGGTTCTGGCAGTAATATGCATCAAATTTGTGGCTTTTCTTCACCTTTTCCTTGCTTTTTCAGTCTTATGATGGTGGCTTTGGATTAGTTCCTGGTGCAGAATCACATGGTGAGTTGGAAATAATTCTCATTATTTGACTTATCTGTATTCCATGCTGGAAGACGGGCTGTTGCGATGTTGTTAGTTACATCAGCTGTGGCAGCTCTGGTGTATGATTTTCCAAACGCACTTGCTTATCGCTTCATAAATCTGTTTAATTATATGTTTCACATTCATGTTGGTAGTAGCAGTGCGAACCTGGGTCCAGCACTATATTGTTCTTTGTCAAGCGTTAAAGTCATTTTTAACTGCAGAATACCTAGTTTGTTTACCAACTTCCTTCTGTTTGCTTCTTCCTGTATCCTTCATTTACATCCATGCTCCATGTTATTGCTGTTGTGTGGTTCCACGGCTTCTTCCCTTGTTTCATTTTTTTTTTTTTTACTTGTCCCATCAATATGAATTCATGTTTGTTGAATATCAGGCTCGTTTGGGTTGGCGATTATAAACACTTATAAGCATGTTTTACATAAATCAAAACAACATTTCTCTTACATACTTATCTCACATTTTGTGAATCGTGATTGAAAAGCTACTTATAAACCATTCTAAATGGGCTCATCATGATTATGCCTTATGTCTGCTGGTATTTCCAAAATAATATCTATCAACATTAGTTTTTTTAATGGAATAGGTGGGGCAACTTATTGTGCTATTGCATCCCTCCGATTTATGGGATTTCTTGAAGATGATCTTCTCTCGAGTTCTGCTATGTCTCCTGTGATAGATGTACCATTGTTACTGGATTGGCTTGTGCAGGTTTGTTCCGCAAAAGCTTTCGAAAATTGAAACAATGGTTTGATAATTATCCTTCATTAACATTTTGGAATTGTTAACTTTTAGCACTTGAAATGTTCTTTCTTGATCAAGATACCTTAATTATTTCTTCTATTTCAGAGGCTGGGGACCGATGGTGGTTTTCAAGGTAGACCTAATAAAGTTAGCGACACGTGCTATGCATTTTGGTAAGTGGTATTAGATACTATTGGGAATTCCAGGGTACAGCATTATAAATTTGTCATAGCCTTGACAGAATCATGTGCATATATAGGATTGGAGCAGTTTTGAGGATTTTGGGGGCCCACAACTTCATTGACAAAGGAGCTCTTCGTGGATTTCTGCTTGCTTGTCAATCTGAGGTACTGCAATCACTAATTTCTGTTTACAAGATGGTGTGTTTTGGTTTTATGGAACAATGAAATGACATGTCAGATTTGTATCTTTAGAAAATGCAAGAAAAATAATGATAGGTTAACCTTGCTTTTATTGCAAAGTTTATTAGAAAAATGGTAAGTTTCCGGTTTTATGGAAAGGAGAGGGCTAAAGTTGAGAGAGACAAGGGAACAATGAGGGGCTGAATGGACTCTTTGTTATCCTGCCTTGGGGTGCTCCTTGTGTGGTCCCGGTCCCACTCATTTTGGGACTAGATTGTCCCGAAATGCCCTGAAACCGAAAATTTTTGGGAAGACAAAATCAGAACAGGACAAAAATGTCTCGGAACAGGACAGGACACGAGAAGGGGGTGTCCTGTCTCGGTTTCATCCCAATATATTATTTTTTTAATTTTATAAATTTATTTTACTTACCATCAATATAATAGTAATAATATAATTTTATAATTATGTTGTCTACAATTTATGATTTTTTCTGTATGGGTTATATGATATTTTTTTGGGAATATTTTGAGTTTATATATTTTTTGTCTTTCAAAAAGAAACATTTTTCTTTGTTAGTTTTTTCATTAATGTCAATTTTTTAGCCAATTTTTATATTTTTTTTCATATAATTTTTATTAAGAGTATTTATGCTATAAATACATTTAGTTTTGAAATAAAAAATTTTAAAAAAATTTTTAACAAAAATAAATAAGATGTCCTGTCTCTGTTTGGGAGGAGACACCATTGGGACAAGACAAGACACGAGATGAAGAGGCCATATTGTCCCAATTATAGGGATGACAGGGTTGTCGTGATCCTATCCCATCCCATGAACACCTCTAATCTTGCCAATCCTCTTTCTTTGTCCTAGCTTGCCTTCCCCAACCCCCCTCCCAAAAAAAAAAAGGGAAAAAAAACCATATAATATAATATAGATTCTGTCCCATGCATGGAACTTGCCAGCTATTGGTAAACATTAAGCAAATGCCAAGGTTGTTCTAGTCGAACATGCTATGACTATGCTTTTTTTGGAAGTACTTGGTAATCAGGATACTTGTGTTTCGAAATCCATTGGTGTTTTGCCTCATAGTCATCCATGGTAGAAATTGTTGAAATGAGAACTAAAGTGACGCCTCGAAGGACCACACGCCCCTTGTTCTCTAGGAAGTGAAAAACTGCGATTCTTGATGAGCTTTCACATATAATATATATACTTATTAATGATGTGATGATATTAAATCTTTATGCCTCTTAGACCCTGATTCTTGGCTGTCTGTGACTAATTTAGCTGCTTATGTTGGTTCTTCACCAGTATGGCGGGTTTGGTAAAGTCCCCGGAGACTTTCCGGATCTGTACCACTCTTACTATGGATTTACTGCCTTCAGTCTCCTGGAAGAACCTGATTTGCTATCACTTTTCCCTGAACTGGGGATAACAGGACTTGCTGCAGGGGGAGTTTAATTTATCAGTTTTTAGGCTTGGATGTGCCCAGTTGTTCCAGTGTCAGTCAATTGCTTTGGTCAATAGTTTTTCTTCTTCTTCCAAAATTAGGTGAAGAGTGTAAGCCTACCACCTTGATCGGTGCATATTACTGTTATAGTTACCAAAGTATTGTCTAGTAATGATCTAAGTTGGTTTGGAGTCACCAAACTATTGCCTTGTGATGATTTAAGAGTATTCACTACATGACTTTTATTGAATCATATTACAATATTTCTGAGGTGCCTAATGCCCATGCTTCATTTATTTTGTTTTCGTGTCAATATCGTAAAAATTTAAAAATAATACTCACCCAATCTCAAATGTAAGACCTATTTTATAGTGTATGGGTCCTATATTTATGACCGGAAGACTTGATTGGATTTTACATTCTATGGGATAAATTAAAAAGGATTAAGCACCATTAAACTATCTTACTATTCTCAGCCGAGTTTCTCTTTTGTAATTTTGTTTGCTGAAAGAAATTAGAAAGGAGCAAAGGGCTTAAATTGATTTTTTTCATATATTGCATCAAGACCTAATTCGGCAATTCAATGGAAAAATTGGTCAATATTTTTATAATATCACTTTTTTTTTTCCATAATCAACCATGTAAAATATCAATCAATTATAAAGAAAAATGCACAATCTATGCGGTCGGAATGTTATGCATCAAAATTATTTTCATTACTTGAGTGAATATCATTTTTCATCAAGTCTTATGCCTTCTAGGTCTCTATTGAAACCTTTGCAAGATATGAATAAATCCTTAGCAACTGGAAATCAACTTTCCTTGACAATTAATTGGTTTTTATTTTTATAAGATACTTCAAATCAGAATCTAATATACCCATTTACTGATGGAATAAATTAGTCCATCCAAGTTTTTAAAACATTTAAAAAAGAAAGAAAGAAAATCAACCCTGTCAATTTTGAAGAAAAATTGAAAGGATCTAGACTTCATAAAACATTAATTTTGTTTTCATGTCAATTTAGAAGGAAGATAATGTACGGGCCAAAGGTAACTAGTTATATACATTTAAGTAACTTTCATTATTCTGACAGTATCTTGTACTTTCTATAAGATCTTATACATTCTATGTCTGTTCAAGTAGTAATTAAAAACATGTAAACTCATAAAGAGCATCATAGCCTACCTTGAGCATTATGGCCTAGCTTGTGTTGTCCCTTTCCTTGCCTCTCTGCACTTCTCAGTTGGGTTTCTCCTGTGTAGGCTTTAATAACTTGAATCTTGTAGGTGGAGTTGATGGCTTTACTCTATTAAAATCTGCAGAATCATCATTTGCTGATTGAAAATGAGGATTCACACTCAAAGGAAGAGCAAGGGGAGAAGTTAAACAAGGTGAAGTTGAAGCCAAAGGTGTGAAATATGGAGTCTCCACAATGAAAGAATCACATGGACTAACTCTACAACTGGACTTGTTCACACTCTCAGATTCTGAGCCCTCCTTAATTCCTTCTTCAATTGTGAATAAGAATCTAGGACTCCGAGGATACCTGCAAGTCTGTGTTTGAACTTGCCCTTCTGGATCATCATTAAAACCTGACCTTTCTTCACAGAACATTTGAAATAGGTCTTTCCCAGTAATGTTGATGTCCTTTTCTGAATCTGTATGACTTGTTCTCTTCTTCCAGCACAAGAAGTAGCAAACCTCAGCCACCAGAAGTATCAGAAGGCAGCCAAAAGTTAAACCCAGAACAAGGCCCACAATACTCAGTGATTTCATCTTCATCCTTAAATCACAGTGCAAAAGTAATTGATATATATATATATATATATATATATATATATATATATATATAAAAGCAAGAAAAGCAGTGGAGCAGAGCCTTTTTCCAGTGATGAGGTAAAACTTTGTGGGTAATAACTGACAGTTTCAGCCTCCTCTCAATGGAAGAAAACCGGGGGAAGTGTAACTTATCATTTTGACGCAAAAATTGTTAGTAATAGATACCTTAATTAACCTCTTTCCTCAGGTAACAATAGTCCGTTTAATAGTTTTAAAGCCACACAAAACATCAATATGACTACACTTGCAAGTCATTACCGGGAAACTTTAGCTTTAATCACACTTTAGACCAAAACACACTCAGGTGGATCAGTCCCATCATTACCCACAAAGGTTTTTTTCCTTTTGAAAAAAAAAAAACAGTTTTTAAGGGGAAGCAAAGAAAGAAAGATGCCGTAAACCATAAACTTAGGGGTGTACGCCAAACTTGTAATCCAACCAACACAGGAAATTCTGATTATATTTGATTAGGTTAGATGAGGTTAAAAAAAAAAAAAGAGTTAGGTCAGAATTGATGTTCGTAAAAAAAATTTATAAAGAAAAAATTTTTAAAAAAATTATTTTTTAAAAAAAAACTTCGTAGTGGAAATATAATAAATTCATACAAGTCTTATCCCATATAAAATGTGGGGATATAAAATGTAGCAAGTCAACTGCTCTCCAAGACTAGTTCATCAAAATAGGTCCCATTTTGTCTTTTAATACTCTGGCCAAAATTGATAATAATACCAAAGTCATATGATAGTATCAAGTTACCAGAATACCAATTTCAACTACATTGAGTTAAAACATAATATAAGACTATAACCCAATTTTCCTATATAGAAAACTATAAATCCCAGTGGCCATAAAATTTTAGGCAGCATGCAGATGTTCGATCTTGCATAAATATTGGCAATGAAAAATCTATCTCTTGTTCAATCAGGTCCAAAAGAATGTTTTTCTCATAATGAGATAAGATCAATCATTAACTCGTCATAGAGAATAATAGAACATGTATTGCGCTTATCTATTATCACACTTGCACGACGTAAACATCAATGCTGGTGAAAGAAGAAATTATTTGTTTTTAAGTTTTTTATTATACAAGAACCAGAAGAAAGAAGCAAATAAGGCAATAATTAGGAAAAAGGAGATAGTTTAGCACTAGGAGCATCTTTTCCTTCAAAATGCTTTCATGTCGTCTGGAGCTGAACAAGAAAGAAAGGACCTAAAGGAAGTCATGAGACAAAGAATGTCCAAAAATACGAACTCGCATTGATGATTTAATGAGTTAAAGAATAGAGTCAATCTCCAAAATCCAATGCAAGATCTTTCTGATCACCTGAGTTCACTTTGAAGGATAAGTTTTATAAGAAATCATCCCCATATACCTAATAAGAAAAACTCAAATACTGAACTTTTGAATTGGAAAAAAAAAAAAATGGTGACCATTATAATCCATCATCTGGTGTATGTTCAATAGTTCAATGTGCAAGCCCTTCGAAGTCAAACAGCAGTAATATAAAATATTAATTATGTCTAAAAAATAAGGCAGTTCAAGAGGAGACAACGAATAATGAGTGGAAGTTATTATTTCATGTCTGCACACAAAAGTCAAAATAACTTGAGACTTGTTTGAGTTTTAAAATAAGTGAATACAACAATATGAATTTTAGTTAGATGCCCGTTTTTGTTTCACCGTGTTGACCAAACTCTGATTTGAGACCCTTTAATTGAGTGCTACGGTGAGAATTATCAGTGTGAAAGCTTGAAAAATTAAGTATAATATATAATTCTTCATACCTGACGAGTGACAAAGAACTCAAAACACTTTGCCCAGAACACAGAAACGCTGGAGAGTATTAGTCTGCCCGAGACACTGGAGGGGTTTTTCAAACTGGTCCTTGCATGATTGGATGAAATGGAATGCTGAGAACAAAGCATGGAGGAGCCAGAAATGGAATTCTTTCATGGAAGATAAACACTGGAGGCCTTCAGATGTAAAGAGATCTTTTGGGGAGGAAAGTACACGTAATTCAGGAGGACTTATTAAAGCATTTATGTAAGGAAGTTAGGGAATCTGGATTCTCTAAAATTTAACATCTCAAATTCTACCCAATGTACCAGTAAATTGTGTTATATATAAATCTTATTATATAATATAAAGATAGGCATATATAGAGTATTACTCTCTCCATTCCTTATTATAAGAGACATTTGATGCTTATGACATGTTCCTATATATAAGAGACATTTAAAAGTTGTCTCTATTTTTTTGTATTGATTTCTTATTTTACCCCTATTTATTTTGTCTCATACTCATACTCTCTCTCCCTCCCACTTCTCTTTCTTTTAATAATTTAATTATTCTCTCTCATACTCTCTCTCCTTATTAATGGGGATATTGTTGGAAAAAACATTATACTTTTTAGATATTAATTGTCCTCAACTAATTTTAACTGTTTTTTTTATCAACGTAATTTGGTTATTTATCTCTTATAATAAAGAACGGAAGGAGTAATACTTTACCTAGAACTTCACAGCCCCAAACTTCAGGTGATATCGATTCGAAAACTTAGGGCCTCTGAAATGTTGAAACAGCAATGAGATGTTAGACTGCAAGATTATTATAAGGAAGTATAAATATAGAATAATATTAATACAGATAAATACAGATAAACAGGTTGAATATTTGGGCGCTTTTTATGGCCATCAATATTTGTGCATTCCTTTTATTATCCGTGTAACAGTGGGTCTTTTGCATTTGTAGAAAGTTTGCAACGAAATATATTATTCATAACTTTTGAATAATGCAGTTTCCAGTACTTTTTATATTTCAAGTTTCTTGAAGAAAAAAACCAAAAACTAAGCAAATGATGCAGGAATTTCTTGTCTGAAAAAAGTATTTAATCCATATAATCCTAGTAATCACTTCGGATAATAAATCATCATAAGATCAGTATAGTAAACGGACAAAAACTAAAATGGCAAGAGCACAAAATGTTTTTTGTGACATACGAAAGAAAATAAAAATTGAAATTCAAAACAACAATCAATTATAAGATTTTTAAAGAATAAAAATTTAAATGAGTAATTAAAATCAGTATAATCAATATCATCAATATATATTATAAAATAGAGGACAAATCGCACTATTCATCAATAAAAATAGCGTGACCAATTTCTTAAATTCCATAAACATACAAGAAGTGAAGAAATGTCTTTGGTAATAAAAGATATAAATAACCTAATCAAAATAACAAGTTACCATATGATAAACGGAATGCTCATCAAGTGATCAATACCGTAAACTCATCAGATATAAACTATCCAGATCTAATCTGAACGGTCTAGGTTTAAAATTTTTAATTAATTATTTTAAATGAAAAAATTATTTTTTTAAAAAGGATCTTCCATTCCTATTAAAATAACTATTTTAAACAAATAAAAACAAAAATAAATTAAATATGGACTGTTCCCATCAAATCTATGCAATGCAGATTTGATGAGCTTGGGGTGACTCATCAGTTTTAATGATAAACACACACAAACTAGCAAGGAATGAAGCTAAAGCCTAACGAGGGCGTGTGAAAATTTTAGGAAAAAAATTGTAAACCCATTATTATAGCACCCTAAAATTTTGATGGTGAATACCCTTCAGAACTAAATATTTTATGAATACCCAAGATCAGATCAGTTCATAGCTGTAACTTGTTAGAAGTTTCTGGCAAAAAAAAAAAACTTGTTAAAGGTAAAAATAGACATGCTGAGAAAATTGAGGTGAGTTCTAATCATGTAACACGACATCTCCATGATTATCATTCCATTCTTGGTCGGACAACGTGGATAGTTTGTATTTCGTCCATTGACGTGCATGAAATGCCCAGGCAACACGAGACACTAGGGTCAAAGTAATCAAAATAAAATTTGAATATTAATTCCGATCTGAATCATCGTTAGGCCCACCTGTCTTCTTGGGTTGACAATTCAAATTCATCCACCGATCAGCTAATTACTATTTCTCACTCAGGGTATTCTAATAGTAATAGGATGTATGAAAATAAATATTCATTAACTAAAAATAATTTAATTTTAACGAAAGCTGTAAAAAAAATAATGAAACGGCTTCCCCCAAAGAAAAGGAATGAATCATTGATTAACGATTAATATGATATTCTTAAAATTATAATTAAATCCTTTCAAGAATAACTGTTTTTAAAATTAAAAACTCACAAGTATTTCTTTTTTCTTTTGCCAGAAGCCTGTGTAATTCTGCTAAAATAAAAAGTAGAGATGCCGATTCCCGAATGAAATCCTCAGCACTTTTTTTTTCCTTGTCTACCTTAGATCATAAATTGAGATTTTCTTAAATACTTTACATTTTACATTAAACAAAATCTCACAAAAACAACATAAAAATTACTAAATTCTGAATTAATATTATTTTCAACACATTTTTGTAAGAATTCGTGATTCGAGATTTAGTTTTTTTATGGGATTTCTTCTTACATTAAAGCCCAAATGACGCAAGAAAAAAAAAACCAAAAGAAGAAGAAGGATAAAAAAAATTGTTTGTTTTATGAATATCACGCAATCATTTTTGTAAATAAATAGGAATATCACTTAAGGGAATCCTACGTCATTTTTTTTCTCTTTTTATTTTTAAAGTTTATTCTAAAATAACTCATAAGATCTCATTTGCCGGAATAAACCTCCTTGGCTGGACGAAATACAGTCTATCTATCTATCTACTCCTCCTGTCCTTAATATAGGACCCAATTGTTGAGTTGGTTTTGATCCTAAATATAAGATCCATTTCTCATATTTATAAATTTTATCTAAATTACCCTTATGGATACTCTCTCAACCATAATCAAGTAGAAGAGGAAGATGGCGTATTAAGAAAGATGATTATGGTATTTTAAGAAAAACGTGTCACATTTCTTATAATTAACTAAGTTACCTAACTTCTTTAATCTAACCAAATTAGTTAAATGAGTCTTATATTAAGGACCGGGGGAGTATTATCTTAACAACAAAAAAAGTCAAATAAAATTAAAGAAAAATATGTTTTCAAAATTCATTTTTTTTAATTACTTTCCTCTCTTCTCTTTATTTTCTAGCTAATATATATTTCATCATTTAAACCTTTAATACTGATAGTAAAGCAATTAAAACCTAACCAACAGAGAATAGATGCTCTAACCTGCTGGTGCTTGGGCTAAGGCTAGTACTCCGTCAACCTCCTGTTTCTTACGTTACTCATTCAGCTTTCAGAAAGAATGACATTGATTCATTGAAAGCAATATGAACGATAGTGTTTTTTTAATTTAATTTCATTTATATTTCACAAAATTATAAATATATTTTCCCCAATTTCTATTCAACATTCCATGCGTTCTCTCTCTCTCTCATATGCTCTTCAGGGGAAAAAGTCCCTTTAATTTAATTGTGCTGCCTCTATACATCAGCCACTTCTCTCTCTCTCCTCTCTCTCTCTCTCTCTCTCTCTGCCTTTCCCTTCTTGTACCATCTTTGTTCTCATTCATTTCCTCACCTCTTTCCTCTGGGTTCCTCATGCAACTCTTGCCCTTTGGCCCCCCCTCCCTTTTCTCGTGAGACTCTTATCTCCTTCTTCGAAACTCAGAGGCAGCCATTGATGCTCATATTCATTACTTGAACTACCCGATATGATTTCTCATCATATTCCCACATGATTTCTCATCTTGCTGCTTACAACGCCAGCATCTCCGTATCCCCAATTCTCACTGTCAGCTACCATGAGATCCCCCCAGGCCCTCCGTAACGGCGGCGACACCCGCTCTCCCACCCCCGGTTTCCACTCCACTGTGGCCGAACGCAAACTGCGTCGTTTCAACTCCCTCATCCTCGTCTTCCGCCTCACCTCCTTCTCCTTCTCCTTCGCCGCCTTCGTCTTCATGCTCACCAACACTCGCGGCTCCGATTCTCCTCACTGGTACGACTTCGACACCTTCAGGTACCCCGACCCTACTTCTGCTACCGAAAATAACAAGGTTCCTAATATAATCCTAATTCATAACCCAACCTTAGCAAGCTACTGCCTACTTCAATTTTCAGTATTGCTCGGCTTCAATCCCAAAAATTATTGAGAATGCGAATTTTTAAGCGAAGACTTACTTGTGCATTCGTTAATTTTGTGAATGAAACTACAAAATATGCAGTAACAAAGAGCTTAGAAATGAGGGAACTAATGAATTTAGTTGAAAAAACTTACAGATTCGTACTTGCTGCGAATGCTATTGTGGCCGTGTACTGTGTGTTCGAAATGGGAGCGTCTGTGTGGGAAATCTCCAGAGGAGTTACGATTTTCCCCGAAGTTCTTCAAGTCTGGTTCGACTTCGGCCATGACCAGGTCACAAATTTCAATCCCTTCCTTTCCAATTATAAGCTCTCTCTCCCTCCCGCCCCCGCGCGCGTGCTTTAACCTCATTTTTTCCCGATTATCTTCTTCTCTGAGAAATGAGAATGATTGTGGCGGTGGGCTGATCCTGTGTGTGCAGGTATTCGCGTACCTATTGCTCGCGGCGAGTGCTGCGGGGACGTCGATGGCCAGAAGGCTGAGACTAACGGACACGTGTACGGCTAGCAACGCGTTCTGTGTGCAAGCAGACATCGCGATATCCCTGGGATACGCGGCTTTTTTGTTCCTAGGGTTCACGTCCTTGCTCTCCGGCTTCCGGGTCGTTTGTTTCATAATCAACGGTTCACGTTTTCATCTCTGACATTATTTTTCAGGCTGCGTAATCCGCCGAACGGCGTCGTTCCACAAGGAGGAATTTGTTCGGTGGGTCCAGCCCGATGCTTTTACTGTATAGTGTGCCTACCATGTACGCTGTGATTTGCTGGGAAGAAAGCGATAGTTAGGTTAGAGCAGTGAAAATGTTCTTCGCGGGTTATGCTATTTTCAGGCCACATTGTGGGAGAAGTTGCCACTTCCCAGAATCCCGATCATACAGTTCAATTGTCATTTTCAATTTCCACCTGAATTCACATGATTATCATTATTTGTAATTTGATCACCCTTGTTTTTTTTTTTACCAGAATTTGATCACCCTCGTTAACTTTAATTTGATTACCCTTGTTAAATTAGATATTTATAACTAATGTATTAAAAATTTGTAATATTTTCTTATTAAATTTCCATGCAATTATTTCACTATATTTAATCCTTTCCGTTGACTAAGGGGGGAAAAAAGAGCATTTGAGAAAAAATATTTATTGAAAGTGAAAAAGAAAGATAGAATCTTATATTAAAAATCAAACCAAAATTTTCAATAAGGTCTTGCGCACCAATGTTTATAAACATTTAGTAGTGGAAGGAATGCTTCATCAACTTAGGTTGTATGTACTAGTCCATGAAGAAAAAATCATGCCGAATCGGCTAGTTCAACCAGAAAATTAGTGAATCAGCCAATTGTTCGATTTGGTTCAAGTGTCAAACTAGCCAAATATTGAACCAGAATTAAACGGGTGTGCACCGGTAAAAACCAACAAAAACCAGTTATAAATCAGTTTGAATGATTATATTACTATTAGTCCTATTTTTTCTCATCCAACTCCTAACATCTCAGTTAGTAGAATTTTAATGATGATTTTGATATCAATAATTATTAATTTTAGTTATTGAAGAATCGTAAATATCAAAATTTTCAATGTTGTTGTGCTTTGTTATTGTTACAATCAAACTATTGTTATATTTTTTTATATTTTGTTATTAATGATTATTAATGTTATTATATTTTCTTATTTTTAAATAAATTATTATTTTAATATGACCGGTTTAATCTCAAGTTGACCTCAATTTTACTCACTGACCTTTGAACTATTATCTCAACCGGTTCAAGGTCTTGTGACTCTTTTTGTTCCTTGGTATTAGTTTCTTGGACAGGACTGTACCGATGAAAAGAATTTCGCCTGTGTGCGCTTCAGAAAAGTTGAAACAAACACCCTGTTAGCATCATATTGAGCAGCTCTATCTGTAAGTAATCTCCCTTTTTCTCCTCCACGCTCTTGAAAAAAATTACTAGTTATGGAGGATATTTGTAGTACCTTATTCCAAAAAAAAAAAAAAGCATTAATGCTTATATTTTTCGCACTAGTGATTACATATAAGTAACTCCTTTAGGAAATGCCATAGATGAGATGAGATAAGAATATGATTTCGCACTAGTGATTACATATTTTTTTTAAAAAAACAAAAGAAAAGAAAAAGCATATTTTTCTTTTGAATTAGAGGAATAGACTCTAAAATCACTCACTAAAAAGCACATTTTTAAAAAAGGCACACTTTTGCACAAATTAATCATCAGGTGATTACCAAGCCATTAAAGATATACAAATCAGCCAGTGAATGAGCATGAGCTTACACGAGTTATTTTGATCGTAGAAGATGATGCAATGGATTAGATAGCTCACCCAATTGCCTACCCTCCGACCAAGACATGACAGCTCCCTAATGCTAATTATACAGATCAAAAGGCAATATAAGACACAACGCGGAGGGGCAGGCATTTCATGTCATGATCCCTGTTAACTAATCATGATCAACTTGCAACAATATACGAAGATTGGACTCATTAATGAAACAGCAACTGTTCCTGATGTAGACAAATTTCCAAACAAGTTCGAGTTTTGAAAATGTTTGTGTAGTAAATCTTCCTAAAAGTGTGTTTACAGTAGACGAGGGGAAGAAACTCTAATATTTTCTTTCTATTCATGCCCAAAAGGGGAAGAACTAAAACGTTCATCTAGATGTGTCTCTACTGGTAACAGTGACAAATTCGGTGCCCACATTAAGGGATTTCTGGTCAAATTCCGGAACTTTCATGAAAATTTGTATCCGTAACTGCAGCTGGGAATTAACTGAAATCACTGATCAATCAATTTACATCAGTCTTGAATTCATCCAACAAATTAAAAACAAAACGAAGATAAGTGGGGGAAAATGGGTGCTCTACAGAAATAACAAGCAAGCAAATCCGGCTGGAATATAGGCAGTCTATAATGGCAGACCACATCCTCCCATGACTTCGGCTGATTCTCCACCAAACTTCTATCCAAACTCCTAATCTCAAGCCTATATGGACCTGCAACATCATGAAATAGCATCCATATCATTCTCAATGAAATTTCCATTCTAAGCAGAAAACAAACCATAGTCAGGACAAGGCAACAGCACAAGAGCGTCCATTCCATTCTACTATGCAGCTAATTGTATTTTTTTATTTCTTAAGGCAACTCTAGCTGAGGATTCACATTTTAACCCAGTTTGGCATAGTCTGAGTTCTACACTTCCATGAAGAGCTGCTTCTTAACTATATCTCTTAATTTCCCACCTCAAATAATACACAACTAAAAAGCATAAAACCAAAAGTTAAGTTGGTTTAAGGAGCAAAATAAGGGATTTCATTCAAATCCCCTATCCAGTTCAACTTCACCTATCCGGAATTAGATTATCCACTTGTCCTTGTTTCAGCCAGAGTTTTCCCGCGGACCCTAGTGGATGTGCCAGTCCAGATACATCCAGGGTAACACGGAAAATAAAGCATAAAGTAACTTAGGACGTTTACAAAACCAAAATCTCAGATCAATTTCAACGAGTTAGGTTGGTTCCAATGAGATCATGGACGAATGGCGACCTAAATAAATTTCACAGGAACCTATAGCTTAGATTCCTACCAAATTTAGTATATGCCAATTAAGTAATTCTAGAAACGGAAATACCTTGACATTCTAAATAAGGTTAGTATGCAAAGTTATCTCCAAACAGATTAGATTAATTATGCATTCCATTCATGCCGTCATCCCCCAAGCCCATGAATGTACTTCAAAATATGCAAACCATAAAAACCTAGAGACAGTACGTGAAACTTGGTATTAAGCTTTTCTATGATCTTATTTGTTTTTAAATGTGCTCCATTTTAGCTCATTGTATTTTCCTAACCAACTAGGCAACTACTAACTGCAAATCCAATAATGCACTCAAAGTACTGAAAGGGCATATATTGAAGTTATTGAACACAACACTTAGCCATAGATTTTTCAATTACCTTCAATTAGCATATATGAGAAAAAAGCATACATCCATAACATATTTATCAGGAATCATCCAAGAACCATTAAGATGGTCAATTCAAACGTTTGTAAGATGGTCCATATTGCAGCATGGCATGGCACACATCAAATTTATAAGGCAATATGAATTATAACAAAGTGCACTATAAACATCTGTATAAGTGTTATACGTTTATACTGGGAATAAATAAATGGCCAATCATTAATTTGACATTCTAAAACAATAGACAAGGCATTTAGTTGCCACATACAAACTATTGCACATGTATTAGAAATAAATTAAATAGTCACCTAGAAGTATTGCCCTGCCATGTACAAACTATGTGGGAATGACAACGTGAGAACTAAAAAAACAAAATTATTCAATTTGGTTCTTGCTCGCATTTGCTGGTACTGAACAAGTTCAATATAAAATCCTTTCCAATCCCAACTTGATAAGTGAAAACTTGCAACTCCAAATTTCAATACCGGAACGATAAGGCAGCACAGAAAAAAGGGGTAAGTTGCATCAGGTAAAATTTCAGAGTGTGAAGAGGTACATTCATTCTCAAAGCGATCATCATATTCCAATAAATTGGAGTCCCAATTACCTAATAGTATCCAAAAACATATTTATTATTTTCTTTGAATTGTTGACCATGTTTCACGGTTTTAATGCCAGAAAATAATCCATACAGGCAAGATTACAAACGCCCTTCCATCAAATCAAACACTTGACCATTTGCGCGTAAACAATTACTGTTACATCCCATCCTTTTCATTTCTTTTTTTGTTAGTGCATGAAGCCTAGATCACCACGAAATCACTAACGGTTCGTAATAAATCACAACAAAACTTCTTGTTATTCGTGAGAACGCCAAGACTGGGTCAGTTTATTCATCATATTGTTCATTCACTGAGCCAAATACAAACAGTAATCTCATACTAATCCGCAAAACTAGAAACTAATCAAGGCCTAGCTCACCATGGTTTTAGATTTTAGAGCACTTTCAGCATATCCTCTGCACCACTGAATGTGAACGCACCACCTTCCTCCAAGTTCAAGACCTTCACAACACCATCCTCAGCCAGAAGAGCGTACCGCCTAGACCGCACACCCAATCCAACAGGCTTGTCACTCAAATCGAGCTCGCACCCAATCGCCTTGGTGAACGTCCCGTTGCCGTCTGACAAGAGAAGCACCTCGTCGTTGACCTTCAAGTTTTCCTTCCACGCCTTCATCACGAAGGCGTCATTGACCGAAATGCAGGCGATTGTATCGACGCCTTTCGATTTGAGCTCGGCGGATTTCTCGACGAAGCCCGGAACGTGCTTCTGGGAACAGGTTGGGGTGAAGGCGCCGGGAACAGCAAAGAAAATGGCCTTCTTGCTCTTAGTGAGTTCGGAAACGGTGACGGTCTTGACATCGCCGGCAGGGTCGAGGAAGGAAAAGGTGGCTTCGGGGAGCTTGTCGCCGACGGAGATGGTGGCGGAAATGGTGGATTTGGTAGTGAAAGAAGCAGCGAGTGGGAGAGAAATAGGGCGGCGATGGTTGAATTTGAGGGATGAAGGCGTAATAGAGAATTTAGAAGAGAGGGTGGATGAAAATGCTTTGGGAGGGAGGCGAGATGAGGTGGCGGTGGCGGTGGAAGTTGCGGTGGTGGAGAGGAGCCGGGAGAATGTGATAGATACGGCCATGGGAACTTTGAGAGCAGATTTTTGGGTGAGGAGTGAGGGCTGTGGAATGATGGGTGAGGAGAGGCTGAAGAGACGACACTCGCGGGGGAGAAGGAGAAGGCCTCGACGGCTTGGCTGATTGCGATGCCTGGATCCTCCCTGCTTGCTGCGCTCGCGTGTATTGTACTTGGAGTAGGGATAAGACAAAACAGCACTGCAAGGACTGAAGAAATGCTCCTATCCCTAGCGGGAGAAGATTTTTTATTTGAAAAAAATGATACAAAAATAATACTTAAACTTAAAAATATTAAAATGGTTTTTTAAATTTATAAAATTTTAATTTAGTCACGAGTAATTAATTTAACATTTATAAATTTACTGAAATGATCATATTACCTTTTATTTTATTTATTATTTTAAAAAATCAAAGTCCTGATTGGCCAGCTGACCGACTGGAAAAATTTTTTTTGAAAATTTTTACAATTTCAGTGTAACGGTTAATAACTTTTGTAATGCTATTAACAAGTTTAGTATAACAGTTAACAACAAGTTTTTTAGAAAATTCAAAAAGTAGCATTTTTACAACTTTAGTAATGTCTTAACAAGTTCTGTAACTGTATTAACAACAGGTTTTTTTAAAAAATTTAAAAAAATAGTATTTTTACAACTTTAGCAACTACTCTCTTTTGAAAATTTTTATAATTTCAGTATAACAAATAATAGTTTTTGTAACGCTATTAACAATTTCAGTATAACAGTTAATAACAGATTTTCTAAAAAATTCAAAAAGTAGCATTTTTACAATTTCGATAATGCTGTTTACAAGTTTCGTAACGCTATTAACAAATTTAGTATAATATTTAATAACAAGTTTTCTTAAAAATTAAAAAAAAAAAGGCATTTTTATAACTCCAGTAACACGATTAACAAGTCATGTAATAATAATAATAATAATAATAACAACTCTCATAGATATTGATGTTTTTAATATTAGCTCCCTATGAAAGTTGTACAACAAATTTTTTTCACTTATTAGATAGCCATTATGGTCATGAGAGTTGTTAATATCATTACATGACTTGTTAACCGCATTATTAAAGTTGTAAAAATATTGCTTTTTGAATTTTTTCGGAAAACCTGTTGTTAACTATTATACTGAAATTATTAATAGCATTATAAAAGTTGTTAACTGTTATACTGAAGTTATAAAAATTTTCAAAAAAAAGTAATTGCTAAAATTGTAAAAATTCTATTTTTTTAATTTTTAAGAAAACCTTTTAGTACCTGCTATACCAAAGTTGTTAATAGAATTCCAGAACTTGTTAACGATATTACTGAAATTGTAAAAATGCTACTTTTTTAATTTTCTGAAAAATCTGTTGTTAACTGCTATACTGAACTTGTTAATAGCGTTACAAAAGTTATTAACCGTCATACTGAAATTGTAAAAAATTTTAAAAAAATTGTTTTCGATCAACGGAGCTCAAACAACCAATTGTCGACGAATCACCGAAGCTCTAGCGACCGACGGGGCACTGGGGGCTTTAGTTTTTCAAAAAACAATAAATAAAATAAAGGACAATATAGTTATTTTAACAAATTTATAAATGTCAAATTGGTCACTTGTTACTAAATTAGAATTTTACAAATTCAAGTGACTATTTTGGTATTTCTAAGTTCAAGTATTATTTTTGTGTTATTTTTTTATTTTGGTCAAAAACGGAAGAAGGTTTTCATGATGCTACAAGTTACTTTATTAAATTTTCAATTAAAAGTAATGTTTTGTTTTGTTTTTTGGGCCTTGAAGTAGAGCTGATAATATGCGAACTCAACTCGCCAAGAAGTGGGGGATTGAGTTGATGAAAATTAGACTTGTTTTAAAACGGATTTTTTGAGCCCGTAACCTCAAAGACCAAACCCATGACAGGCTAACCTGAAAGGTTGGCGGGCTAACCTGTTTTATTTTATTTTAAATTTTTTCTTCCCTTCAATACAATTATGTTTACTTCTTTAGTCCTTTATCTCATTCTCATTATTTAAAATTATCATAATATAATATATCTTTCACTTTGTATTCTGAACTTTATTTGTGGCAAAGTTAGTTGAGCAAAAAGATTACTTATCAAGCTCAAACAAATAATTTCACATTTTCATACCATTCTTCGACCTATATCAACATTGAATAATGGTTCATGATTGAGCATTTGATAGTGATTTGTAATATTGTGTTTGTGTTAATGTTGATTTAGGTTTGTTATGTTTTAATTTGGAAAGTATATTTAATCTTTTAGGATGATGTATCATATATGCTTAATATTTTGAAATGTTTGGAATTTTGGATTTCATATTTTATTTATGGTAATTTCTATTTATATATTTTATTTTAGGTGTTTAAAAATTGGAATATATTTTATTAAAAGAAAACAAAAGGCACAAAAAATAAAAAATAAAAAAATATTTTTAAAGAAAAAAAAAAGTTGGCGGGTTGGTAGGCCTAACCCACCAACTCATCCTGCGCGGGCTAGGTTGATAAAATATCAGGCTGCTAGAAGTCAGTCCTTGAGCCCACCTCGGGCCAACCCATAACCAGTGGGTTTGCCTGCATTACCGACTCTACCTTGAAGTACTTTATTTTTTAAATAGTTATTTTTTTGAAAATTAATATATATGGTAAATAATCATTAAATTTAAAAGTTGTTATATTTTAATAAAAAATTAATGCAGATTTAGTCTGTGCGAAACATGTTAAAAGTACCTTATAAATGGGACGGGATGAGTAAATAATACTAGCTTTGGTACTTAATATGAGTTAGTTGACTAATTTTAATAAATTAAGAAAATTAGTTAAGTTAATTATTTGTAATAAATAGGTATTGTCTTTTCTAAAATATATTTACTAATCATATATATTAGTTAGAATTATCATTTAATGAAATATTTAACATGTACAACTATTACAACGATTATATTGGAAAAAAATGGATAAATCTAAGAGATGAAATGGATTGTAATCTTATATTTAGAACCAAATTAAATGTTAAACTAGTTCTTATACTAAGGATTCAATATAGTAAATAATTTAGACCCAACATAGTAAATAATTTATGTCATATTACTATTTAGAATTTAGCATTTACCGTATTACTATTTAGTTAGATTATTTAATTATATTTTAAAATAAAATTACAGCCTGATTATTTTTATACTTGCTGTATTTTTTAACAGTTCAATGCTTATATTTTATGATACAAAACCATTTAAATTAATTAAATAAATTTTTATGTTTTGCAAGCGTTCTTTCTGGTAATTTTTTTTTAGGGTCTTTCCTTCTTGTTGAAGAGTACTTTAATTTAATTCAAGAATTGGCAGTGCTAAGTAAAAAGTATTACTTTTTTTAATTTATAATTTATTTTTCAAAATATACTCATTTATTGCATACTAGGAGAATATCTATTAAGAGATAATTATAATATAGCTAATTAAAGAGAGTATTCTAGCAAAACCAACACACATTTATTACATATATCTAACTTAACTAATTTTTTAATATTCATAAATTAGTTATGTAGTTATTATATTAAAGATTGTCTTAGCTTAATTAATTTTCTATCTTGGTTTAAAAAAAATCCCTGACCATTGTGACAACTAATTTTTAATATTTATAAATTTTTTATCTAACTTTTATATTGAAAACTGTCTTCACCTAATTAATTTTCTATCTCAGTTTAAAAAATTCTTGACCATTGTGATGTGCACTTCTTCTATCCATAGTACCTAAACTAGTCTCATGCACGTTTCTATTTTCTTGATAGTGTCATTAAGAGGGTAGATTTTATATCTTTTCGGTGCCGGCACTAAAACATTGAAAAGTAAACATTTAAAAAAGATAACAAAAATGACAAAAAAAAAAGTCTTTGATTATATTTGAAAACTTATCTTCGCATGAATTTAATATATTTAGGAGTATAGTAATATAACATAAGAAACAAAATTAAAAATTTATGAATAAGTAAAAAAAGAAATAGCGAGAGACCACACTAATTGCAGTGGGATGCTTTATATTGTATGAAATTTTTTTATTAGTCAATAGCATCCTTCTTGTGACTTTAATGACTTGTTTGGTAGGAGGAAATCAGAGGGGAGGAAAAGGAAAATGAGGAATTTTGGTTCCCTTTGGCTTTATAAAATTTGTAGGAGGGAAGGAAAATTTTTTTAAAGTTTCCCCTCTCCTCCCCTCCTAACCCTCTCCGCTAAAATTAGGGAGATTTAGGGTCTGTTTGGCTCAATAAGAGAAAGGAGAAGGGAAGGTTTTTAATAGAAAGAAAAGGAGGGGAGGAGAGTGGAATGGTTTTAATATTACCTTATTTGGATTTATAAAAAAGAAAGGGAGAGGAGGAGTTTTAATATTACCTTGTTTGATTCATAAGGAGAAGGGAGGAAAAATATTTTAACATGGACAATTTCACCCTTATTTTATTTAAGATATAGACATAATGATCATCACATAACAAAATATGGGTATAATAGTTACAACATGACAAAATATTATCATTTCCTCCCAAATTCTCCCAATTTTAGAGGGGAGGGGACGAAAAAAATTTTAAAATTTTCTCTCCCCTCCTAAAATTTGTGTGTTGCCAAATAAAAGAAAATGAAATCATTTCCCCTCCCTCCCTTCCCCTCCAAATCCTTCGTACCAAACACATTCTTAGAGAGGAGTGGTAATATTTTGCCTTGTCATGACCAATATATATATGCTTATATTTGATGTTTCCAAACTATCCATCCCTTTCTCCCTCACTTTTTCCACATCTCCATTATTTATTATTAAATTGCTTTTAGTTTTGACCAATCTTTTGTCTCAATAAAATTTTTTATTGACAAAAGATGCTGTGAACTGTGGATGATAAACAGAAAAATAAGCTTTATTTTTTATTATTTGTAAATTTTTTATATTTTATATAACATATATGAATGCAAAATATTCCAGTCACAAGGCCAGAGAATATTTTTTTGGGACACAAAATGACGCACCTAGAAAGAAAGCAAGGCCACTTGTCTTATAGAGTTAGATATTAATTGTCTGTTATAATTATATTTATTTAATTTTAATAATTATAAAATTATAATTTTATATAGTAAATGTCATTTATAATTCTATTTAAAACAAATTAAATAAAATAAGGGTAAAACTGTTTATACAAAAATATTTTTCCTCTCCTTTCCTCCTGAACTAAATAAGATAACATTAAAATCTCTGTCCTTCCTTTCTTTCTAATCAATTAAAATAAGATAACATTAAAATTTCTCTTCTCTCCTCACCTTTACTTCTCTCCATTAAAATCCATCTCCTCTCCTTCCTTCTGTTGAACCAAACAGATCTTAAGAGCTTGATTGGCTTGATTGGTGTGAGAGGAGAGGAGGGGAGGGGGTAAGAGGGATTTGACTCCCCTCTCTTTGTTTGGATTGCTAAAAATTTTTGAAAGGGAGGAAAAAAAATCTTAAAGATTTTTTCTTCTCTCCCATCATAACTCTGCCCTCCTAATTGGAAAACTTCAAAGAGAAAGAGTAATATTTTAGCTTACTTTAGCTAATATGTTTGTAACTAGTGTTTAATATTTTCATATATGCGTATAAAAAATAATAACTGTTATACTCTTATCAAATCATAAAATATCCCTCCTCTCCTTCTCTTTCCTCGTTAATCCATATAAGATAATATTAAAATTCTTCTCTTTCTTTTCCTTTCCTTTCCTTCCCATCTTTTGAACCAAGCACATGCTAAGTCGTTAGTATATCTTCATGCTATACATGTGAAAAGAAGATGCTACTAATTCAGTAGCTTGTGCCAGTTATGTGCTCGCCATCAAGACTGTTCGTCCATGGAGATGGATGGGAGGGACCGATGAGTGATGACGCGAGTTAGTATTTCTCATTTTATATAAAATAAATGTTTTCCTCTCTGATCGCGTCTTTGCTAGTTTGCTCTCCCTCTCCCGTTGTTTACTCTCTATAGCCTTAATTTAGGTGCTCATCACTTTGATTAAAAGATTATGAGATCTGAATATTTCACATCTAATTTGAATGTTCAATTTTTTGTGTGTCTATTTGTTTAAAATAAATATTTTAATTGATATAAAATTTAAAATAAAAATAATCTTTTAACTATTATTTTTTTAAAAAATATTTTTTATTTAAAAATAATTATTTAAAAATTTTAAATCTGAACCGTTCAAATCAGATCTAGATGGTCTAGATCTGATGAGCTTATCTTTAGATGTGTCTACATGATTAATTTTCTAATGAGGTATTTTTGGCAAATTTTTCCTTAAAAATAAAAGTGAATAACCAATAACAACAAAAAGTTATACAGCCAAAATTTTATATATGTTCAATTTTCGGCTTGCCCTTGCCCCACCAATAAATGATGGAAGCAAAAGCTCCAATAACGAAGAAACATGTAGCCGCAGTGTCCCAAATTCTGTCAACCCACAACAACCTTCGACTTGACTTCCCTGAACCATTTCTCACTTTTGGACATCACCAAATGACTAAGTGAACGGGACGTTCTTGTGTCCATACAATTTCACTCGATAATTTTCTGATCCATGGTCCCTCTTGTTCCTTCCGTATGGGAGATAAAAGGGAGTGTTTGGCAACCTCCAAACTATAGTTTTAGAAGTACTTTTCCGTAAAACGAGACAAATTCCTCTATATATTTACTGTGTAAATCGTAAAAGCACTTTTAAAACTATGGTTTGGTTTCTATCCAAACACCCTCAAAATCTTAAGTTTTATCTTTAAATCTTTATTTTTTCACAGAAGACAACTTGAGAATCTGGAAAAAAAAAGAAAAAAAGCAAGCAGTTTCAGATTATATCACATGAGCGATATGAGGGATTCATAATTCAACAAGGAAAAGTGTCTTCTTTTTGGGGTTCACACAAGAACACAACCCAGAGTGTAAACACAAGTTGCTTTGAAAATGTGGCTGGAAATTGAAGAGAGAGAACATTATCTCTCTCTCATAAAAAATTACACATTATTATTATTATTATCAGTATATTGTTGTGGGGGAGAAGAGAAGGTCATTTAATTGAGTTGTTAAGGAGCTATGGAATTATCAAACCTGTGCAGGTGAAACCTTTATTGCAATTTGTACTATTCTAATCCCGCTTTCCGACCATTCCACCGACAATCACTATGAATTCACAAACACCTCACAAACTCTAATGAGTCTCTCCTCCTTGACTTTGTGCCCTCATCATCCCACTATTAATATGCCCTCCATCTCCATTATTCGTACTAAAACTTGAACCTTTTCTTTCCCTTTCTCTCTTTGTTTGATCTCCACGCGTCAGCATGGTACAATCAAAGAAGTTCAGAGGAGTAAGGCAGCGCCAGTGGGGCTCTTGGGTGTCAGAAATTCGCCATCCTCTGCTGTAATCACCACTTCCTTGTTTATTTATGGTTCTCTTATATTCATTTCATGTACATTAATAACTAGTCCCGTTTCCTACCGTTAAGACTCTGGATTCTGATATATATTTCTCTCTGTGTCTGCGTATGTTGCAGAAAGAGAAGGGTGTGGCTGGGGACATTTGAGACGGCAGAGGCAGCAGCGAGGGCATATGATCAAGCAGCCATTTTGATGAATGGTAGAAATGCAAAGACAAATTTCCCAGCTCCATTGAATGAAGCTGAAGATGGAGGAGGGTCTTTCTTGTCTCCCAAGGCTCTCTCAGAGCTGTTATCCACAAAGCTTAAGAAATGCTGCAAGGACCCATCTCCTTCCCTCACTTGTCTCAGGCTTGATTCTGATAATTCTCACATTGGTGTGTGGCAAAAGAGACCAGGACCTCGCTCGGATTCCAATTGGGTCGTCAGGGTAGAGCTTGGCAAGAAACAAGCACAGCAAGGTGATGATAAAACTGCTGCAGACGCCATTAGCAGTGAAGCTGCAAGCGAGGTGGAAGATGAAGAGGCAATGCAGATGATTGATGAGCTTCTTGATTGGAACTATCCGTGTGATTTCTCCAGTAGCCCTTAACAGCAAAAAGATAACCTTACCGTCTCAGAATTCTTGAATTAGAATGCCCAGTTTCTGCTTTCTTTTGTTAATTTACTCTAGTCTTCTTTGGAAGAAAAAAAAGATGACAGTGAGACTTTTAATGGCAGTTCTGATATAGTCTAGTAAAGTACAACATGAATGAGTCTTGGATATGTAGGGCTATCTATCTGGAAGATACTGTAGATTATGGACAAAGTGCTTGGAATAACACGAGCCTCAGGCACTATTTTCTGCAGCCAAAGTCCTCATAGTTGAGGACAGTTCAGAGCTTGTTTTTCCTAATCGGGTTCACCTGTAGATCTGTGATTCATAATTGAGGCAAACAAAAGGACTGGAAATTGCCAAGTTGCCTACTCTCATCCTTTTTTCTGCCTTTGATCCTTCTGCCTATGGCACGCTGTCAATAATTAAAAGTTCCCCGTTCCTTTTCCAATATCCATGTACCAAGCATTTGCTTTAATGCTTGTCCATCATGATTAATCAGTGGGGCTTATAAATTGGCCATTCTCGTAGTAACATTTATAACCCGTGCATTAATGGGCCCTGAAATAACTCTTTCACTGAATGTGAAGAACTTTATGTTCAACTATAAAAATATAAAGTCTGCTGGAATCCTCACTCTATCTTCAAGATTTCTCTCGTAAATTTTCACTGTTCAATATGCATTAAAGTGCTTTGGCCAAAAAAAAAATGCATTAAAGTGATCTGACTCAAAAATTAATCCATAACGAATAGGCAGGGCACTTGATTGCTAGCAAATCGAAATTATGCGGTGGATAAATCTTCCACTTATGTTTCAATCATCGTGTACATGAAAGGCAATAAGTCTCCTTGAAAAGTCTTTCTTGAAAGATGATAGAACCGATGAGTTCAGGAAATCCGATGGCATGTTGGATCATAATACAGAATAGATAAGCAATAAGGCTTCAGATCATTGGGTTTGCCATTTAAAGAACTCACCTACCCCCAAAACACAAACATAAATAAATAATGTTCTCTTCCTTTACTAACTATCAAGCAATTAAAACTTAGTACGCGTGGCCCTGATATGCTGAATCCATTATTGGCTTTCTTCCTTGTTTACAGAATGGGTCCTTTCCTTTCTTTAGATAGACTCTCTCTCACAAATGATCCACTAAGCCTGAGGTTCAAGAAAGGATGAATCGAAATCCTTGCATGAAGATTGCTGACATATAAAGAACAAGGACAAAGAATGAACAAGCTGATTAAGTTTCTAATATGAACAGAAACACAAGTTTATGAACCAAAAGAAAGAAGGGAATTGTACCGGAACTGAGTGCGAAAATAACATGAGTTTGGAAATAGACACATGGTAGGTACGTTATTTTCAAAGTTGTTATGACAGCAATTAAATGGTGTCCTGTAATTTTAAATTTCACAGATACACCAACCGAAAAGGGAATGGCTGTAGAGCCTTCCATTGTTGAAAACGAATGAAAGTTGCCTAATATATATAAACATATAAGAAGAAGAAGAAGGCAGAAAGCAAAAAAAAAAAAGAAGATATCATGCAAACTTGCAATCTCTCTTGACAATTTACAACTGTGCTACTACTGCTACAAATGATGCAAAGTCAGCTGTCAGTTTCCTAGCACCAAAGTTACAGTGGTCTGCTTTTATTGTGGTTTTGTTAACTTCGACAATAAGTTGGCTTGGCTTCTACAATACCATAAAGCAGAAATTGACATGAAAAGAGTGATAAGCCTTCTAATTGGGTTTCAATAAATACTCTGCTTCAAGCATCAAGGAGGCACAGTACAAATCAAGGCAAAGACTTGTTATTTGTAGCAAATATATATTTTTCTAAATATATCTCTATATATAAATGGATAGATGTGAGAAAGTAACAGTGAAATAAATGAAAAAAGAGAATATATTAAACGTATTAAACTAGAGATAAAATAGGTAATAATGCATTAAATGTTCAGATAAATTCAAAATGGATCTTATAAAAAAAGACAAACATATTCAAAAAATTAGATCTTATAATAAAAGACAGAGAGAGTATTTCTGTAATCACCGTTTCACAGTAATCAAGAAAATTTTTAGATCTCATTAATATTACTTTAAAACTAAATAATTTTTCAATTTTAACCATATTTAATATACACTTTCGAAAAAATAAATCTACACAGTAATAAATAAACAGTAAAAGAGTATATTTATATTATAAATTTTAATGGTATCTCTTCTTCCTACTTCATAAATAAGATTATAAATAGGAACAGACAAGTATTATAATGCAAAAGGCAAAGGAATAGTCTGTGTCACTTACAGAGCAGCATGCCTCATGTCCTTTCATTATAGTTGTGAAAATGATCCAAGAATGTAATATGAGAAGAAAATTAATGGTAAAATTAATGAATAAGAATTTTTGGGTTTTAACTAGGTGTTTGAATGGTTTTTATCAAAACCATGATCTTCTCTGCAAAACAATCGTGTTAAGAAGTATCCAGACGCCCGGAAAATTGTCGTTGTTGTGAAGGTGAGAACATGTAAATATCTTCAAAGAATCATCATGGCAGCTATTTTGAGCGCGATTACAATTTGTTTCAACAAACCGCAAAAGTAGAGAGCGAAAGATAGAAAGAAAGGATGATAGTGACGGTGAGACTGTTAACAAACAGATGGGAGTCCTAGAAATGATCGAAATTAAGAGATTAAGAAGGAGGCGAAGAAGGATTAAGGATAAGGAAAGATTTATACCTCGACGGTTGGATTGCCACGGCTGTCGAAGATCTGCCTTGCCTTGATGCTTTGGGTGGTACTGGTATCTATAGATCTGAAGTGAGTGAAAGATGAAGAACAATTTCGTAGCTAAGATATAGCATTGATTAGATGTCGAAAGAAAATAATTAATGTAAACACATAGATATTAATTTCTATTATGAATGCCTCTGAGTTATGAGGATTTATGATGGGTGCTTTGGATTCACTTCAGTAGATAGTCATGTAAAAGTTTGAATGGAATGTTCTCATCTATCTTACTTTATTTTTATTTCTTTTTAAGAAATGGTTTTTGTGCCAGAAACATCTTTGATAACGGTGTTTGATTACTACAGGTAGATTTGACATGCAGCGGTGGTACCTTTTCTTAAGCTGCCGTTCCCAGCGGTGCTGCCACCGATATGCTTCACTTTTCTGGCATCTGGTTTACCACTTGTCTGGGTCGTGTTGGTTTTTGACAGTGCGCTGGCTTGCCTGCTCTTTTCCCCGTTATATGAACGGAAATTGTCTTTCTACGGTCATCTCTATTGATCTGCGATGTTAGAGACTCCGGAAATGTTTGAAGTGTTTTTCATTTTAATTTTTAATTTCAAACTCGTTCTGTTCAAACACTTTATAGCCCTTGACACTGGTCATTTTGGATACGCACTTTTTAAGAAATGGTTTTTGTGCCAGAAACATCACGTAGATGAGGAGAGGTTTTAAGCGAAAAATGAACCGACCCCGTAAGGCATCACAAATGGGAAGGTGCGCTGCTCTTGTAGTTCTTCGAAAGTTGCATGGATCACTCAGAAAAGACCTCTGCAATTCCATACATGTTCCACTTTCCCTTTGCTTCTGCTCCGAAACTGTTTCAGAGACACCTGCTGAAACCCACCATACCCCAATAAATGAGCCTTCCGGAGAATTTAATAATCAATCCGATTCACAAGAACAAGAACGGCTTGAACAAGTTCGTGAGTTTCAAAATTTACTTGAAAAGGGCCGCGGTCATGCTGTCCAAAGGTTCATCAAATCCCTGGTTCTCTCTAAAAACCCATTTTGTTCTCCCTTGGACCTGCACGACTACTTCTCCCTCTCAGCACCCTCCTTGAAACCCCTTTTCTCAAATTTGCTTTTCCGGGCTTGCTCCGAGTCCGAGATGGTCGATGAAGCTATGGAGTTATACTACTTGATGAAGAAAGACGGTATGCTTCCTTCGACAGGTTCGGTGAATCGGTTGCTCGAAACTTTGATTACTTTGAAACAGTATAAGAAAATTCTTGATCTATTCCCGGAATTTGTGGAGTCTGGCATTCAACCCAACACTTTCTCATACGGCAAAGCTGTTCAGGCTGCAGTGATGCTGAAGGACTTAAAAAGGGCTCTCGAATTGATCAATGACATGGAGGAGGGAGGAGTGAGCCCCTCTTCGTTTATTTATAACCTGGTAATAGGTGGGTTGTGTAAAGAGCGGAGAATCACAGATGCTCACAATCTGTTTGATGAAATGATCAAAAGGAAGCTGGTTCCGAATTTGGTTACTTATAATACGCTGATTGATGGATACTGCAAGGTGGGAGAGATAGAGAGAGCTTTGGCTTTGAGGGAGAGGATGAGGGTGGAAAATGTGGAGCCTAATCTTGTCACGTACAATTCTATGTTGAATGGTCTTTGTGATTCACAGAGGATGGCAGAAGCGAGGTCATTGTTGCAAGAGATGGAGGCTAACAAGTTTTTGCCGGATGGATTCACTCAAATTATATTTGATGGTGTTTCAAGTGGAAATAATAATGGTTTGTTGGACAAAGGGGAGATGATCAACGAGTATACTTGTAGTATTTTGTTGGATGGATTATGCAGAGCGGGTATGGTTGAAAAGGCCAAGGAGGTTTTGACCAAACTAACAGAGAGTGGATTTATACCAAGTAAGATAGTGTACAATGTGTTAGTGAATGCATACTGCCAAGCGGGTCACATAGAGAAAGCCATACTGACAATTGAGCAAATGGAAGAACGTGGGGTGGAGGCTAGCTATGTGACGTTCAATACCCTCATTAACAAGTTCTTTGAAATAAAGGAGGTGGACCAGGCAGAGAGATGGTTGAAGAAGATGGCAGAGAAGGGTGTTTCCCCAAGTTTGGAGACTTATAACATTTTAATTAATGGTTACGGCTGCATGAGTCAATTTGAGAAATGTTTCCAGATTCTCGAGGAAATGGAAAAGGCAGGGATAGAGCCTAGTGTCTTGAGCTATGGTCTTCTGGTAAATTGCTTATGCAAAGGAGGCAAGCTTCTTGAAGCGGAACTGATCCTTGCGGATATGGCAAACCGAGGGGTTTCTCCAAACGCAGAAATATATAATATGCTCATTGAAGGTAGCTGCTCAATGGGCAAAATGACAGACGCCTTGAGACTTTTTGAGGAAATGGTTAAAAATGGACCAGCTCCAACTCTTGTGACATACAATACGCTCATATATGGGCTCGGAAAAGATGGAAGGATAACAGAAGCTGAGGAGTTTTTCCAGCAAATGGGTAGCAATGGATACAATCCAGATGTAATCTCATACAACTCCTTGATCTCAGGATATGCTAGGTCAGGTGACACCCATAAATGCCTTGAATTGTATGATAATATGAAGAAAGTGGGCATAAAACCTACAGTTAGGACGTTTCATCCTTTGATCAATGCAAGCATCAAGGAAGGGGTTGTGACAGCAGAGAGGCTGTATCAGGAAATGTTAGAAATGGGTTTGGTTCCAGATCGAGTTGTATATAATGCGATGATTTGCACTTACGCTGAAGAAGAAGGGAATGTTGAGAAGGCAATGTCTTTGCACCGACGGATGGTTGAGCAGGGGATTAATTCGGACAATGTAACTTATAACAGCTTAATTTTGGTATACCTTGCGGATAAAAGGGTGTTGGAAGTAAAGCATCTTGTTCATGACATGAAGGCCAAAGGAGTGGTTCCAAAAGCTGATACATATAACATACTGGTGAAGGGATGTTGCAGTGTGAAGGATTTCAATGAGGCGTACTTTTGGTATAAAGAAATGTCTGACAGAGGCTATTCCCTAAATGAACGCATCTGTTATCAACTTATTTCTGGACTTAGTCACAAGGGTATGCTACAAGAAGCTCAAATCGTTTCCTCAGACTTGAGTTGCAAGGCATAAAACGTAGTACAAGAGAGGATTTGCATTTTAATAGGTCCAACTCGTCTCCTCACCATTGAATCGCCAAGGCAATGGCTTCTGCTACCTTAGTATTTTCAGGAGCATAATTAAATTTGTATGCTGACCTTCCAACATTAAGGTGCTTAGTCAACGTAGTTAAAGGTGCTTTGGCAAGATATACAGATGCTTTCACAAAGACATTTAACATTTTTATCTGTGTTAGAATTTAACTTAGACGGGATCAAGTGATTACTGGCAGAGCCCAATTCGTTATAACCTTATTGGATTATATTTTTATCTTCTTCAATGATGATGACTACTTTAATGGTGCTTTTAATGTTTGCACTTGATATCTCTGTGTGTCTGTAGTTTTTATGGTGCTTTATTTTAGTGTTTGTATTTTACACAAGCATAGCTATTATTCATTTGAACCTGCAGCGATGATATAATTAATTCCATTTTGTGATTTAGCTGGCATAGACCAATATTACTTGCTTGGGCATTATCAGACAAGCACCTGATTAAAATGTGACAGTGCAACCAGCTTGCAAGAACTATCAATGTTGCCACTTTGTGGGGTAATTATCATCAACCATGACCTTCCGCTCTCCATCTCTTCTATCTGTCAGTCTACTTGAGAAGTAGTATTAGGCATTCGTTTTTTCTTCCTGTTTAAAATTATGATATTTTTATGTATTTAGGCATTTGTAGGACTAGGAAATCACATGATATCATCGAGAGGGATGATATCATCCCGTGAACACAATAAGTTATATTTAAAATTTGAAATTGTCTGATATAGCTAAGAAATCACGTTGAACGCAATAAGTTATTGATGTGAGCAACAGGGGACACTTAATGTGTCTGCTATCAGACCCTTATAGGGTTCACTGTTCAAAATAAAGATCCCTGTATACACAATGAGAAACAAGGGACACTAGCAACCTTGTGATCCTGTGCATTCACTAAAATTTATCATAGCGTCTGATATTGAAAACCAATGAACACAATAAATTGTGATTCCAATAGGGTTCGCGTGAAGGTCGATTCTGCATTAGACAATCACATGATATGACAATTTAAAATTTAAAATAATCATTTAAAATCATGTACACCAGATAATATCATGTCTTAATCTTTCACGTGAGCAATATATTAAAAGAGATACACAGACCATCGTATATGAATGTTATCCATGTATAAAATCTAATTAGGTACTAGATTATTGTGTGTGTGGCAATCATCTTCAAAGTGCTTAAACAGATATAACCACAATGCATTCATGTGATAAAAAACTGAACAGGATCCGATCTATTAAATAATGGTAAAAAATATATGTACATATCATTATCAGTACAAGTACCTAGGTAAGAATATATAAGATTCTACCTTTGTTATATCAGGGTAATTATTGAATCCTTATCATATCTTCTACCTGGCAAGAGAATCAGTTGAAGTCCTAATTTGCAAAGATTCTTCAAATTAATATAACAATCCCAGTTACTTGAAACACTAGTAAAACATCTGAATCAGTCTACTGTTGCTTCCTTTAAGTTGGTTTTCTTGTCCAAACATCTCTAGTCTTTACTATTGGTTGTAGTATTTGGTCAGTTGCAGTTAATATATTTTGTCCGATTCAGATTGTGCCTGTCGTGCTTAGGATGTTCATCTGCTGTTCTTGTACACCCTCATTGAGGCAATGAAGTCTTGCAATTTGTGTGCACCAAAAATAATGAAGGCTCAGGTGACTGAACTATAAGTTTGGCATGTCAGTGTTGTTAAGTTGCTGGTTTGGTGGTTTTCAAATGTGTTTATAATTTGGCTATTATTGATTCTCCTTCTTTGCATGCTTCCTGCAAAAAGATAGACTCTCTTGCTGAGAGGAAACAACTAGGGGTATGTTTGGATTGGCGTTGGGTAAAACTGACTTATAGTCCAACTGACTTTTCTAACTGAAATTAGAATAAAAGTCAGTTATGGTATGTTTAGATAGGTGCTTTTAAAAAGTTAGTTGAAAAAGTAAAAGTTGTTTGGATAAATAAAAGTTAGTTCAGTTGTAAAATGACTGAAAATGGCATATACTATATTGAATAATAGTGTTTGATATTTTTAATATAATAATTTTAAAAAAAAATCTAAAATTATTATGATAAAATAAAAATAATTTATTTGTGAGATTATAAAATAAAAATATGTCACCAAGAAAAATTTAAAAACACATTATAGATAATTAATTAAATATATATAATGGACAAACATGAACATAAATTAAAATTCATTTCGTCTCTAATTAGAGTAAATGAAATTACATAAGTAATTAGATCGTATTTAATAGACGAACATGAACATAAATCAAATGAAAATTCATTTGGTCTCTAATTAAAGTAAATAAAATGACATAACTAATTAGATCGTAAGCTTTGCACAATCTGGTCTCTAATTGAGTCACGAACACGATTCATTTGTGCAGTAGATGTTGAACTTGACGAGGATGCCTCACCAGCTGGATGATTATTGTCTTCATCTATTATACTTCCATGCTCAACTTGTATAAAGCGGTCATCAGTTAGAGAATTTTGCCTGATAAAATTATGGACAGCCATTGTTGCACAAACTATGCGGACTTGTGCTTGAAACTTGAATCTGGGCATGTCTCTTAAGATTGCAAACCTATTCTTCCAAACCCCAAAAGTTCTTTCAATAGTGCATCTCAAACTTGAATGATAATAATTGAAGGCCTCATTCTCATTTCTAAATCCTAGCTGACGATTAAAGTCTAGGAGGTGATAGCGCTCACGTCTGTACGGGCCAAGGTATCCCACTTGTGATGAATAGCCAGTATCAACCAAATAAAATTTGCCTAGAAAATCATCAACCAAATAATGCAATTGAAGCTTAATTTTAAAATAATTGATTTGAAATTTACAGAAATATACCTTCAGATGGATGAGGAAAATTCATGGATGGAGTTGAAATAGCAGATTGAAAGACACGAGCATCATGTGCACTACCTTCCCAGCCTGCCAACACGAACATGAAGCACATATCCCAATCACATACGGCCATGACATTTTGACTTGGAAATCCCTTCCTTCCAATATATTTGTCTTGTCTAGCTTGACTAACTTGACATTTTATATGGGTGCCATCAATTGCACCAATTGCATCCTTAAAAAATGGAAAGTATCGTGGATCATTTGCTATTTTTGGGTGGCAATAGGAGAATGCAGGATCAATAGGCCTGATATTTTCTCGAGATAAATTGAGGCAAGCATCTAACACTATGAAAATGCCGACTGACAGTTTCTCCTGAACGCTGAAATCTTTCTTGAATCATCCTATTACACTGACCATGCGCAATTGTATTCAAGAACATGGCAACAAATTCATGGACACCTATGTACTTAGAATTTTGCAACCCATGTTCAACCAATTTAGAACATAATCGATGGAATATCTCTGTTTCCATTCGAAACATTTCTTTAGACCGTCCTTCATGCTCGTGCAAAAGTTCTTGAACCCATAAATAACCTGTTTGTTTGCTAGTTCTGCATGGTTGTTTGCACAGAAAAAGTGTCACATACTGATCCATTAACCCACTTAATTGTGATAATTGTGTTGTGTGTTCATGTAAGGCGGGAAGTAATTGAAACTGTTCGTCGTCCCAACCCTCCGTTGAATCAGACATGGATTATGTTACCTGTGAGTAGTTAAATACTAAATGTGAGTACTATTTTCACAAAAAAAGAAGAGAAAAGATAAGTGATAAATAGCCATTAAATTGTAACATAATAATTATACATAGTCATGAAACACAACATTAAACGTAGTCATGAAACACACAACATTAAACAAAGTCATGAAACACATATAATCATTAAACACATTGTCATGACACACAATAGCCAAATACATTAAGATAGATAAACAGAAATCACAATAAGTCACTAGGCACAACTCAAGGATTCTTGAGTGCAGCATATAGTGGCGGGTTTGCAGCATTGTGCTTCAACCAAGCTACTAATACCTCCCGATTTTCTGTCAAACCAGCATATATGTCCCTGAATGTCTTGTTTGCCAGCAGATTACAACAGATGACACATAGATGAGTGTCACTAACAATTTCAGGCATACTCAGCAGATCAGTGGTAAGCTCAGTAGTGTTGTCATTGTTGGAGATTTTGTTTATTGCCTCTGCCGTACTAATTAAGCCTTCTCAATCGAACTCACTGAGTCTGCTATTCTTCTTGTCGCTAGCATTTTTTGCTTCTTGTACCTATCCAACCCTTCACCTCTCTTCCTCTTCCCTTGACTCCCTGAAACACAAGGTACAGTGGGTGCAGTGTTCGATGTGTTTGCAGTTAAATTGATGCCATCCAAATAGTCCGAAACTCCTGCACGGCGTCCAGTGTCGTCTTGCCTATCCCCTGAACCTTCTTGCCAATTCATTGTTGGTTGGTAGTCATTTGGTTGATCACCCCTCTGTGGCTCAGGCCCGGTCCAAGATGGTGCCCACATATCATCTCCTGATGCCATAGTATCCTTGAATATAGTTTCCAATTCAGTGTGAAACCTTAACCCATAGTGCCTAAACTTTTCATATGCTGGATTTTCCTGCAAAGTCAAAAGTAAACCAAAGTTAAATATATTCCAAAAGTATAATACTGCTTCTAAATTAACACAAGCTAGTTCATACCCGTAATTTCCTCTCCCACCACTCATCAAATGCCACCACTGTGTTCCTTTCAGGGTCCCACCCTATAACGGTCTTCTTAGCAATTAGTTTATCAAATGTCTTCCACTCTTTTCTCAAGTTATCTAACCTATTTTTCAGCTGCTTTTTTTTCATATCCTCTCCCTGTCCTTTCATTGAAAGTTTTGTGAATGTTGTCCCAACCTTGTTTTGTAAATGAAGATCCTTGACGCAGTTTGCTATAAATCTGGGCAACACATATTTTGAGAAAAACACCTGTGGTGCTCACATCCCAATGTGCTTTGCTTTTATCGTTACTCATAGTTCTTGTTGAAATTACATATATATCAAACCCACAATTAGTCAAGAATCAAATAGTATAATGAAGCAGTATAAATCCACAATATTATGTAAATCAATTTATCACCAAAAGTGCCTTAATTCAAGCAAACTTGGGGTATGCTAACCTTAATACTAGAATTTTCAGCTTAACCAAGACCATAACAAATTCAACTCAACATGGGCAATGAATTGAAATGGAATAAACGTCACTGAAAATTGGCAGAGCTCTAAATTCATGTTTGGATCAAAATTTCAAACCCAGTGCTCAATGTAGCCGGAAAAACCAAAAAAAATTTAAAATTGCTCATGAATGAGGACGGATAACAAAAAACACAGAATCACAAAACACAATAGATTTGCCAAACTCTCAATATAATCAAGTAGTATAATCAATCGTGTGAATGATTTCTTTTTCCAATATTCAGATTGTTCATACATGCTAAATATATCCACATTCCAAATATAACCGTGTGAATCAAAAGCTTCAACCAAGCCGGAATACATCCACATATCCTAGCTAAATATATCCACATATCTATTTTGACCGAAGCATATGATGGTTTGCGCGTAAAGATTGGAGATCAGAAATGGAGAAGTCATGCACTCTACTGGTTCACTTCGACAAGGGCACACCAGCACTTGCCAAACCATCATATGCTTCGGTCAAAATAGAACGTCCGCAGGAGAAGGGGTAAAAAAACACAGGAGATGATTCTTTGCACACACAACAGCAGCTACAACCAGAGGAGAAAGGGGAAAAAAAATAACCCGCCTCCTTCAACCACGGTCAGCACCGACAAGGAGAACGGAGGATCTGAAGTCGAACAGGAAAAAGAAAAGAAAGGCAACCACAGTACCTTGACCGGAGGAGGAAGACAGCCGCGATTCTTTGCACACACACGCCGGTGATGGTAAGGAAGGATGACACAGATTTGTCGCGACAGTGATGGAGGGAAAACAACCGCCGAGATCCACGGATGGAGACGCCGGAGAGAGCGACGGACAGAGACCCATGGATGGAGACGGCGAGAGAGTGCCGAGAGTGACGGATAGAAGGCCGAATGCAGAGCAAGAGGAGCCTCCCTGTTGCTCGATCGAGTGTTCTGAGGGGTCAAGTATTCTGAGGCGTTGGGGTTGGGTGAAAATGATAGGTGAGAGAAATAATACCCATTAATTGCCCTGTAACAGTAAATTGCATTTTGAACGATGGAAAAGCTGGAACAGGGAGCGTCCGAAAATAAGTAGCTTTTGGTTATAAGTCAGTTCCAAAAGCAACACATCCAAACAATCATTTTTCCTCAAATAAGCCACCAACCTCGGTTACAGCCTTTTCCAGGTGCTTTTAGCTTTTGTAATGACAATCTAAACATAGCCTAGGTTTATCATTCGTATTGATGATCACAAAAGCTCAGCAACAAATTGGTCAAAAATATAATGAAAGATGAGGTAATTGACCTGAGTTTTCATGCAGTTTCCCTTTCTACGTGATGTATCTTGCATTATAAACATAGGCTAAAAATTTTTGAATGATTATGACAATTATAAACTATTGCTTTTATTTTTTCTAATGAAGGGTCTCTAGACTCTCTATTTTCACCTCATATTGCTGAAACAATACTCCGTATTTTCTCATGAAATGTCTAATAATGTTCACCGCCATGACCATCCCTGGGTTGGTATGCAATATTGCTGTGTTTATGATAATATACTGCTTCCCTAAATTCACGATTAATTGATTTAATTCCATACATTGTTTCACAATGAAGAACGTTGCTATCTTCTGGCGTACATAGTTTGCATGGTATGATTTTCTGTATAAAAAATTATGCATTGCACTTTTCGGCATCATTGGGTCAACGGTCTTATATTCCTATATGATGGTTGTTGTGTGTATGCATTGAGCTTAATGTTGATCAGTATCGTCCCTTTAGCACAATTTTTTTCGTGACCAATGGTATTGTCTCTTGCGCATATTTCAAATTTGAAATCCACATGCGGTTTCTGTTGAAGTAATTATTCTTTTAGGCTGAATGGACTAGTAACAACCATAGCTTTTGTTACCTCCGGCTTTTAATAAAAGCCCTAGTTGAAATTTGAACATTATTTTCACTAAATAGATATTGTATTTCTTAAAATACCGTTATTAATCATGTGTGTTTGAATTACCTATATATATATTAACTTCTTAACATATGCAACCGCTATAAGGATTATTTAAGGCTAAAATGAATAAATATTGGAGACAAAGTGAATTAGGGGTCTTATATTTAGAATCAAATTGACTGTCAAACTAATTCTTATATTAAGATAGGAAGAAGTACAATTTTTGGTTATGGGCTTGCGATTGTGTTATCTACATTATTCATTATAATGTGGCCTTTTTTACAATTGACCTAAAAACAGAGTAAGTGTGACTCCTTGTCTTATTGTCAAGGGTATTGTAATTTTTTTTTGTGGTTTTAGTGACTGGTAGGGTTTTGACCAACCCATCCCTTTTTTTTCCTTCTCTCTTTTCACCTAGGTAACCCAATCCAATTCAATGGGTTTGGGGCTATAAACGCTCCTTGAACATTGAAGTACATCTTTGTTGCTACTTGCTATCAAAGGCTTAATGCCCATGACGAGACTGCGGCTGGCTCTGAAAATCGGAAGCATTTCAACATTAGAACAAATGAACGTGTCAGTTTTGGTCAAATAAAATACAGTATTGAGGATTTAAAGTAGAATTATATATGGATAGCTTACTTTTTCAATTTATTTCTTTAATAGTACCTCCGGTTCTTAATTTTCAGAACAACAAATTAAGAAATGTATATCCTTTAATTTTCTTTTATATACGTTAATATGTTCTCCCTCGAATTATTAACGATAGTGAATTTAGTTTGTTGTTTGAAAGTATTTAATGACAGAAAATTATTTGAGTTCGTTGGAGCAACTCAATATTTTTTTTGACCAGCTGGAACAAGTCAACATGATGCGGGGCGTTTCATGTCTTCACCTTGAAAAAAAAAATATCTCTAATTTAAATTTTTTTCCCAATTTTTTACTTTTCTTATTCTTATTACGGTATTGATCTTATTAGATACCAGAACATTTTTTCACATTCATTCTAAGTTATATAAATTCAAAGTATTAAGAAAATACACATCAAACTTAAAATTATCTGGATAATTAAGTATTAAAATTTTAAAAAAAAGTCATATATGATAAAAAGATATGTACTTAACAGAAAAAAGATTAATAAAAAAAAATTATGTTCTTCCGTGTCTATGATCCTACCCTGAAGAATTTGGTTTTTTGTTTAAAAAAACATTTAATAAGGCTATACTCTGCATATTTAATTTAAATAATGTGAGTATTAATTTAGTTTGTAAGAAAACACTGAGGTACTGCATAAGTATCTTGATGAAATTTTAGCAAAGCTGAATTCCCAGCACACAAAATTCACAATTTAATTTCATATATAATAGATATATAAAATTTAAAAAGTTTTGAAAGATGGTAGCATCGTAATCCATGATCAATGATCCCTATTTAAATTTATTTTAGCCTCATTTTTTCAGCTCTTCCAAGGTTAAGCTTGATTTTAATGAATGGGATCTGAAAAATAATATGCAGACGAGCATAAATGTTGGACATGTCAATTTGGTTCACATTTAAACAGCAGGATAGGAGTTGTGCTTATTTGTTTGTGATAGTTATATCTAAGTTCATCCCATAACAAAATTCAAATGGACAACAATACTTTGATGGAATTAGATTTAGCAATGAAAATAAAAACCAGACCAGACTGACTGATTCAACCAGAAAACCAATGAACAGGTCTCTGATTCAGTCTGGTTGAAAGGAAAAAACTGTTTCAACCACAATTGCCCAATTTAATAATTTTAATCTTCTACCTTTAAGAAATGACATCGTTTTGTGTTTAAAATATATATATAAAAAAATTTAAACATAATCACAAACTCACAGACAGTAGACTGAATCTAAAAAGGAAGGGAGGGTAGCATCTTTGCCTTTGTCGAATCTTCAGCAACTCTCTTTTCCTCCCCCAAATCTAAAATCCCTAGCTGAAATCCACCTTCAAACCCTAGCCGGAATTTTCAATGCGACTTGCGAGGAATAAGAATTTGGTTAATAAAAGCAAGAAATACACAGCCCCAATTACCAAAGTAAGTATAGAAGTCAGTCTAAGTCTTTTTTAGGGATTGGTTGCTTTTTGATTGTGGGTGCCTTGATGGAGCGATTGAGGGGCAAGCTGTAAGCAGATGGACATCAAGAAGAGGTGACTACAGAGTAATAATTCAAAGGTAGCCCACACAAAATACAAGAGAGAGTTCCCAAAAAATGAAGTGCAAGGAAATTTTTGGATGAAATTCAGAATTGAGCTGCTCAAAGAAATTTTTTATTAATGTTGCTTTTGGTATAATTAAATATTTAAACAACTTTTATAATTTTTTTGTATTTTGTTGAGTGATTATTATTTATAAATATTATTCTATGTTGTTATTGCCAATTAAATTCTATTATTTTAATATGACCGTTTGACCATTAACCATTGACCCATTATCTCGACTAGTTCAATATCCAATCCGATTTTTTATTCCTTAAGATTTAGAAATATTAAAAAAAAAGAAACCAGAAACAAAATACGGGCAGGGGCCATTAAGGACTCCTGAAATGCCCCAACCTCCCAATTTTCTCTTAATCATTAATGACACTTTGATATCTTATGGGTAAAAAAATGTTGCAGTCTTGAATTTTTCATGATTTTTTAAAAAATAAATTTAAAAATGCACAATTTTCGAGTAGTTTTCTTTGAAAAGTCAAGCTGGAATATCGACAGTCTATAATGTCAAACCACATCCTTCCATGGCTTCAGCTAATTCTCCACCAAACTTCTATCCAATCTCCTAATCTCAAGCCTATATGGACCTGCAACATCATGGAATAGCATCCATATTATTCTCAATGAAATTTCCCTTCTAAGCAGAAAACAAACCATAGTCAGGACAAGGCAACAGCACAAGAGCGTCCATTCCATTCTACTATGCAACACCTTGGATTTGCTTGTTTCTTAAGGCAACTCTATCTGAGTATTCACTTTTTAACCCAGTTTGGCATAGTCTGAATTCTACGCTTCCATGAAGAGCTGCTTCTTAACTATATCTCTTAATTTCCCACCTCAAATAATACACAACCAAAACGCACAAAACCAAAAGTTAAGTTGGTTGATGATGCAAAATAAGTGATCTCATTCAAATCCCTTATCCAGTTCAACTTCACCAGTCAGTCCCATCCAGAATTAGACTGTTTGTTTCAGCCAGAGTTTTCCCATAGACCCTAGTGGATGTGCCAGTCTAGGTACATTCAAGTAAACACAGAAAAGAACGCATAAAGCAACTTAGGAGGCTTACAAAGCCAAAATCCCATCTCGATTTCAACAAATCGAGTTGGTTCCAATGAGATCATAGGCTGATAGTGTCGTAAATAAATTTCACAGAAACCCGTAGCTTAGACTTTGTACTAAATTCAGGCCAAACAAAAAACAAAAAAGACTCAGTACTAAATTTAGTATGTGATACGTGGGAATTAGGGATAAGGTCAGGGGTAGTTTGGGAATCTAGTTATTAAGGCTATAAATAGGGGCTTTGATTGGTGTGATTGTTGTTGAGTGAATTAGTATTTTCTTGTTTTAGTCTCTTCGCCCTTTTCAATGATAACAAAGGTATCAAAGCCTAGCCTCTGGCCACCGTCACCATTGCCGGAGGTCCCCTCAATGATTTCCACCACCACTATGGTGCTGCCGGACTGTGTCAATAAAGGCCTCGACGACTTGGAGCATCGCCTTGAGCTTCACCAATCCACCTTTGCTTCTATCAACAGCCGGTTGGATCAAAATACTCTCGCCATCACTGACCTCACGCACACTTTCGCTCGTTTGACTGATATGGCAAAGGAGTTATCTGCTCAGATTTCTTCTATGTGGCCTGCTGCTGACCAAGGAACTAATTCCTTAACTGACGAGGATTATGGAATCATCGAGCCAGTGGAGCTCAAGACTCTGAATCATGCTGAACCTGAACGAATTGAGGAAGAATCTGGTGAGGTTTCCGATCTCACCATTGCTGTTGCTGAAGCTAAAGTGACGAAGAACGCACTAGTAGAAACAGAGGATGTCGACAACCAGAACGAAGCACTTGAAAATGGAGGACTCAAACTCAAGACTCAGATGCAAGAGGAATACGGAAGTGTCGAAAAAGAATTTGGTGCGATTTCAGAACTCAACCTTGCTATTACCAAAGAGCGGGAGGATGAACTTATGGAATCAAAGGCCGATGCTACTGACCTGAACATGGACGATGCTGAATCAAACAGGAACAAGAATGAGTCCTCTGCACGTGATGATTTCGCTGCACATGCGATTGGCAAGATTAAGACGGCTCAAAAATTGAAAGAATCAACACCTCTGCTAAGTCTCGAGAATGACAATGGATGTTGTATCCTCCGTTTTCATGGTAAACGTTTATTCATGGCGAAACCGTTGCAACTTCGACCCACCCAAGCTTCGCACCAGAATGCACGACCATCCCTCTCTGCTCACAAGACGTCGTCGCAAACGTCTTTTCCGTTCACTGCTCGGGCTACCAAGTTTGGGGCATCCAGATTCTATTCCATTTTGAGCACTAAGTCCGACATACTTCTACAATCATTAAGACACAAATTCAACTTGCAAGCCCACATTGGTGCTCCTCCTTCTGCTCCTTCCTCTGCGTTTGATGCATTTTCTCCATCTACTGTGATCCTTACTTTGTCTGGCCGCTGCGTCACTATGGCGTCTGATTCGAACAACACCAAACCCACTGTCACCCCACTATTGGCACCCAACAATATTACTGACATGAAATTTTGGATCAGAGGAATAGAGAACACACCGGCCAAAATATTCATCAACGAGCTCAAGCTAACTCCAATGCATTCACCGGAGCTATTCGCATTATTCATCAAGGGGAGGGGTTTCGATCACAAGGCCGCAAGCAGAACGATGATCGACGAAGGCAGCGAATAGATCATCAAGGATGGAGATGGTTTTGCATTTGGGTCGGGCAAAGTTGTTGAAGCAAACAGGTCGGGTGGAGCTTTGCAAGTTTCCATGGGTTTCAAATTCGCAGAGAAGGTTCCAGAGGCACCGGAGAGTGCGGTGCCAATTCCCTGCTATACGAACCTTGATGCTAGCGCTTTTGTCTTGTGCGTTCACGAAGAAGTGTTCCATGTGTGGCTAACGTATGTTTCACGGGGTAGCAAGCAAGATCCCATCAAAATTGGGCTTGACATTAATGGACGTAAGGTTTTTTATCTGAATGGGATTTGGGCTCTTCAAGCATATGTGGGTCCAAAAGCTTTTGATGGGATGAGGGGTATGCAGTCCTTGAAGTTTCAGCAGCAGATGTCACTTGGGCTTGCATGTAACGTCACAATGGGTTTTTGGATTAAGGGCATACTACAACAGGCTTGGGTTTTGATGCTCATTTTACTTCCAAGTTCTTTTTCTTTTTTGCGCCTGCAACAATGATGCAACCCAAAAAAAAAAAAAATCAAAGAGAAAGAGCTAGGGAAAGAGTTTAAGTCCCCCCTACTTTTGTACTGATCCTTGAGGGCAAGGATCTTTTTCTTGGGGGGAGTATTGATACGTGGGAATTAGGGATAAGGTCAGGGGTAGTTTGGGAATCTAGTTATTAAGGCTATAAATAGGGGCTTTGATTGGTGTGATTGTTGTTGAGTGAATTAGTATTTTCTTGTTTTAGTCTCTTCGCCCTTTTCAATGATAACAGTATGTGTCAATTAAGTAACTCTAGAAAAGGAAATGCCTTAACATTCTAAACAAGGTTAGTATGCAAAGTTATCTCCAAACAAACTGAATTAATTATGCATTCCATTCACGCCATCATCCCCAAGCCCATGAATGTGACTAAAAATATATCATAAAAACCTAGAGACAGTACTTGAAGCTTGGTAGTAAGCTTTTCTATGATCTTATATGGGTTTAAATGTGCTTCATTTTAGATCATTGTATTTTCCTAACCAACTAGGGAACTACCAACTGCAAATCCAATCATGCACTCAAAAAGTACTGAAAAGGCATACATTATTGTTATTGAACACAACACTAAGCCATAGATTTTTTGAATTATCTTCACTTGGTATATATGAGAAAAAAGTATCAAATCCATAACGTATTTATCAGGAGTCATCCATCAACCATTAAGGTAAATCAATATAGTGGATAGGGAGCATACCGGCAAGAACAATAACGCAAGGCCAAACATTAAATCTCGTCAAACGTTTGTAAGATGGTCCATAGTGCGGCATGGCATAGCACACATCAAATTGATAAGGCAATAGGAAATGATAATAAAGTACAATATAAACATCTGTAGAAGTGTTATCCGTATATACAGGGAATAAATAAATCGCCAATCATCAATTTGACATTCTGAAACAGTAGACAGCGCATTTAGTTTCAACGTACAAACTATTGCACATAAGTTAGAAATAAATTAAATGCTCAACGATAAGTATTGCCCTGCAATGTACAAAATATGTAATAGTGACAACTTGAGAGCTATGAAAAAATTACTCAATATTCTTGTCCCATCTGCTGGTACTGAACGAGTTCAATATAAAATCCCTTCCAATGCCAGCTTGATAAGTGAAAACTTACAGCTTCAAATTTTCAATACGGGAACAATAAGGAAGCACATCTTTTAATTACACGCTGTAAACGGATATACCATACAAATTCTTATTCAAATTATTTTAAATTATGGATCCCAATACTAATATATCTAATACCTAGAAGGAACAAAAACAGATAAGTTGCATCAGGTGACCTTTCAGAGTGCAAAGGAGTACATTCATTGTCAAAGGATCATCATATTGCAATAAATTGGAGGTCCAGTTACCAAATTGTATCCAAAAACGTATTTCTGATTTTTCACGGTTTTAATGCCAGAAAATAAACCATACAGGCAACGATTGGGGGGGGGGGGAGGAAAGCAGGTCTCCTGAAAATCAGACAAGCTAGGAAAAAACTGAAACTCCAAATTTGATATATCACAAACTTTCGGAAGAAAATACACAACGAAATAGGAGGCAAAAAAATGTGATGCGATCGCAGTGGGATTCGAACCCACGACCTTTAGATCCGGAGTCTAACGCGATATCCACTCCGCTATGCGATCACTTCTTGTAAAAACGATCAAATGAGGTTTCTATAAAGCCACGAAACAGAACCCGTATCCATTCTACGACCAAAGCCAAAGAAACTCTGGAAAATACCTTTCCAGAAAATCGCCAATGAGATAATCGGCAACTGCGAAGGATAGAAAATTTTCTGACCTATAAGAGACACTTAGCACAGATAGATCATTACGAAATGAAGCATGAAAAAATCGATGATGATCTTATAAGAAATCCTGCCGTGTGAGAGAGTAATGAAGGAGATCGTCCCTTCAGATACGGCCTGAGATGAGAAAAGCCAAGGCAAAGACACTGACCGTTCGCCAACGACGAGAGATCTCTGACTTTGAGAGGAACGGTTGTCTTCTTTGAGTTCCGTTGTAGCGTCGTGGATCCGTTGGGGCTCACGTGTTGAGCTGAACCATAAAACCTAAATTTAATGCTATTGGTAATTCCAATAGGCTCTCTTTTTTCGTTTGGGCTCTTGATGAGGCCTTCTCGTCGTTTATATAGTGTCCATTGCCCAATGATTGATGGGCCTTGCGTGAAACTCAGATATCTAAATATTGAGCGGTTAGTACAATTTTTATTCTTCAAAATTTGCATTAATTCTGATTTAGATTCTTCAAGTATTAAATTATAAGTTTTTGGTCTCTCAAAATTTTTTTATTTAAAATATTAGTCTTTATAATTTAATAAAAGTCTGAACCATTTTACCCTTTAAAAGATCAAAATTTATGGTTTAAAATTTAAAAGACAAATCAAAATTCTAAGTGAGGCCAAAAATATATTAACCCAGGTAATAAATTATTCCTCAACTCCTTAATATAAAAATTATTTAAATAATTTGATTAGATTAAGAAAGTTAGGTAAATTAGTTAATTATAATAAATATGACATGTTTTTCCTAAAACACCATAATCATTTTCCTTAATATCCTTTCTCCCTCTTCCACTTGATTATGATTGAGGGAGTATTCATAGGAATAATTTAGAAAAAAATGATAAATATGACAAATAGATCTAATATTTAGGACCAAAATCAATCTAATAATTAGATCTTATTAAAAAGTGGAGTATATTTAGTGTGCTATGTGAAATTGAGAGTCAACATTATGAGGATACCGGCTAGTTGGACTGGTTAAACCAGGAATTGATTTCAAATTCGATTTTCTCATAAAAAGGAAATTGGCTAGCCTAAGAATTAGTCAAGAATAATTTTAATTTATATTTCTAAGTCACAATTTGTACGTACTTACATATACACATTTGAGTATTGGGGAATGAACAGGCAAGAAATATGTGTGCATATATTTTAAAGTCACACATCGTAAATTTTGAAATGAGTATATGTTTTTGGGGAGAAAAAGCAAAACCATGAAATATGAATACTTATGTTAACTTTTCCAATCACACGATATGTCTCGTTTTTAAAATATTTCTACTAGAAGCTAATTTGTCAATCATGTCTGCATAGAAGCTACTTAGTTTAGTAACGATTTCAGCAACTTTAGTATTTGCTTTAGAAAAGTGGAGTGACAGAGTTCAGCAATCTTATCTGGTATTATTGTTTTAATTAAGAGAAGGCCTGGTCTTGATTATTTCTGGATAGCTAAACAAGGGAATAAGGCTGCTAAATTCTTAGCAGCTAGTGGAAGAAGAGGGATGGAGTCCATTAATCCAATAGATAGCTTGTAACATCACCATCAACAGGTTTTAGTGGCTGATTCTCTTCGTAAAGGAGAAAATTGCAAAGATGATACCGTTGGCCGAAGAAATCATCGTATGGGTATTGCCCTATTGGTTCATTTTCACCCTGCTTCATGCAGTCTCTTTTCATATGGTTTTGTTCAGGTTTCTTCTTGGACATGTGTTTGTTGTTCCTCTGTCAAATGGAAAGGAATAAAGAGAAACAAATCTACCTTTTCTCAGTTTTTATAGTATCTATCATCGTACTAATTGTATCGTATGTCAAGTAATGTTAGAAATTTGACACCTCCTTTAAAAAATTCCAAAGATTACGAATCCTCCGGACTTTCATGTAATTCAAAATAAAACTCATACTTATTTTAAAATTTGTAAAATTATTTTTGATAAGTTAATCCAAACACTCTTGGTGTAAAAGAAATTCGATGATACTACCTCCAATCCTTAATATAAGATTCTATTTGACTTTTATTTTGATCCTAAATATAAGACCCCAATTCATTTTGTCTCTCATATTTATATATATTTTTTAAAATAGCCCTTCAACAATGATAGTTCTAACCAATACACTTGATTAGCAAAGATATTTTAGAAAAGACAACATCTATTTATGACAAATAACTAATTCAACTTACTTCATTAATCTCCTCAAATTAATCAACTAGCTCTTATAATTAGGACCGGAGGTAGTAACAACATATAAATATTTGAAAAAAAAATTCTATTTTAAAGAAATTAAGCTGTGAATATTTTGATTTGCAGCCGGTTCCACTTATCCAATATGAGTATATGACAGTGACATTGGATTTTATTATTCATGTCTTGGATAACTCATTCAAAACTGTCCAATTAGAAAATCCGTACATGTGGAAGAGTTGACTGGATGAATTTATTAACGACGCCGTCTACGAATTGGAGCCGGACTGGCAACTTTGACCTTTCACCCTCGCATTTTGCAGTTAATAATACCCGATTCTTTCTTCTCTTTCGCAATCAAAGCAGGATAATCTGAGAACCCAGAAAAAAAGGAAAGAGAATGTGCTCGTTGGAGAAGAGGGGCAACATCTTCATCTTAACACTAACCGGCACCGACGAGCACAGGCTTAACCCTACTCTTCTCAATGCTATTCGCTCCGCTCTCCGCCGTGTCCGATCTGAAGCATCCTCCTCTTCCGCTCTCGTCACCACCGCGCACGGTAAATTCTTCTCCAACGGCTACGATCTCGCCTGGGCCGAAGCTCAGTCGTTCAAAGACCGCAAGCTTCTCATGGACTCCTTGCTCCGGTCGGTGGTCACGGATCTAATTTCACTCCCGATGCCTACGATCTCCGCCGTGTCCGGACACGCCTCCGCCGCTGGCTGTATCCTCGCCTTGAGCCACGATTACGTCTTGATGAGGAGCGATAGGGGCTTTCTCTACATGAGCGAGCTCGACATCAAGCTTGTCCTTCCGCCTTGGTTCATGGCAATTCTCAAGGCCAAGATCGGGTCACCGGCGGCTCGCCGTGAATTGATCATGAAAGCTGCTAAGGTCACGGCGAAGCGAGCGGTGGAGATTGGTATCATCGATTCCGCTCACGATAACGCCGAGGAGACGCTGAAGGCTGCGATTGAACTAGGCGAGGGCTTAGTTAAAAGGGGTTGGGAGGGACACGTGTACGCTCAGAACCGCATGCAGGTGCTGGCTGATGTGTTGGACTCCATTCGGGACACCCGCGCTGGATCACGGCTTTAATTTGTGTGTTCGTGTGTTTTTTTCCAACCTGAACTTTAATTTGTGTTTGAATATTGGAAAAATAAGACAAAATTTCTTTGTAATCATACATGGCCAGTGAGGAATTTTTAAATTTATTAAAATGACCCTATTATCCTGAGTAATTTTTAAAAGAAAAAAAGAGAAGCAAACGCAATAGGTGAATAATTCTTTTTAATGCGGTTATTAAATTCTTTAACGTCATTAACAAATTCGTCTCAAACGATATATTATTGGAGTTGTCAAGTGCTACTTTAATTCCCTATAAATCTTGTCGTCAAGGGTGATAATAAATTTATTGGTAGCGTCAAACAACTAGTTAACTGTATCGTAAAAGGCTAACATTTCTCATTTGTGATGTCATGGTTAATCTCTCTAAGTGCAAAAACCTCTTAGATCACGTGGTTTGTATTACGTAAGTTGTTAATATTATTATACAATTTATTAACAGCATTATTGACATTATGAAAGTGCCTCACTTTTAATTTCTTGGAAAGCTTGCTATTAAAGGCAATAACAAACTTGTTAATCAAACCACAAGAGTTGTAAAATTCTTCATTTATGATGCTATGACTAATCTCTCTAAATGTAGAAAGCTCTCAAATCACATGATTAATAGCATTATATGAATTATTAATATAGTTACATGACTTATTAACAGTATTACTAAAACTATAAAAGTTCCATTTTTTACTTTCCTGAAAAGCCCGTTGCTAAAGGTGACAACAAATTTATTAATAATGTTGAAGAATTTGTTAAATGTGTTGAAGGAGTTGTTAACCTATCTCTACTCTTCTTTCTTTCTTTTATAAATTACTTAGGGCAATATGATCAATTTAGTAAATTTAAAAATCTCTAATTAGTTATGTATAAATAAAAAGAAATTTTCATTATGAATAATTATTTGGGATTTCTAAATTTAAGCATAATTTTTTGTCATTTTTCCAATATTTTATTTGGTATGATATCTAAATTTAAACATCTCGCAAGGCAAAAGCGCATGGTAGTGCTCGTGTATTTGTGATACTCACGGTAATACCCAAAAAATAAGTAAATCAGAATTATACGTATGCAAAAGTTTATCGAGTTAAATCATAAGAGTTGGAGTTCATATTTGACTTTGACGCATTCAATGGTAATGCTCAAATAAGAAGGGAATAGATTAACGCTACATGTATGCCATTCATCGTATTTGTCATTAACTACTTTTATCATTAATATAATAATTAATTTGATATTTAATATATTTTTTAATATAAGACCTTAAATCCATCTTGTTTGTCATATTTATTTATTTTTTTAAAGTTGTTTCTATAGTACTTGCACATGTTAAAAATTTTATCAAATAATAGTTCTAATTAATACACATGATTAATGAAAATATTTTAGAGAAGACAACATATATTTATTATACATAACTAACTTAATAAACTTTTTTAATCTACTCAAATTAGTCAACTAATTCTTATATTAAAAAACGAAGGTAGTACTTGGTTGTGCATCTTCAACAGCTTTTTGTATGCTCTATTTTCATTTTGCCATCAAATTTGGATGCTGTTTTTTCCTGGACACTTCCGAGGTAATATTGGTTTTTGGTGAAAACTTTGAGACAAAAATGAGTATAAAAGAAAGCATAGTCATGCCCACATGGAATTATATTTGGCTTAAGGTTTGACGTAGCAGATGTTTGTGTTTGTTGATAGAATAGGATGACATTGTTCCTGATATATTCCTCCGGATACTCTCTCAACTATAATCAAATAAGTGAAAGAGAAAAAATATTAAGAAAGATGATTATGATATTTTAAGAAAAACATGTCATATTTTTTATAATTAATTACCTTACATACTTCTTTAATCTAATCAAATTAGTTAAATCAGTTTTATATTAAGGATCAAAAGAGTAATAATTTTGAGGTAATATTGAGTCAAAAAATTGTTGAATACCAATGACCCCCACAAGAAAATTTTTAAAGCAAAATTACACCTTAATTATATAATACTATTTGTTTGTAGTTTCCATATCACCAACTTATTTTTTGAAAAAATGACATTAAGGTCCCATAGAAGAGAAAATACTGCGAAAAAGTCCCTTCAAATCCGATAACTACTTAAGAGTCCCAAAGGGACTTGGTTGCAATAAGACAAATCATAAAAAGACTATGTTGTCCCTACTGAAATAAAATCTGATTTTGAACCCTATTTCTATTTACACATTACCATCTCACTCTCCTCTCAAAAACTAACGCTAAATCAACCATCATTAGAAGTAAGGAACCTCAAATCTATTTACCTTTGCCGTAATCATTGAAAATCATCTAGGTATAGGGCATCATTGAAGCTGTTTATGGTCAAAACAAAGTTGTTCTTGTCAACATCTCTGTGTTCATCCGTGTTCTTCATTTATGGCAATGTATTCCTTTTGTTTCTCTGCAAAATTTTTGAGTTTAAAATATTACACTAAGACCTTTAGGTTGGTGATTTAAGTTGGAGTTTCATTATGGGTGGGTAGGATGATGATGTGTGCTCTGTTTTTGGTGACATTGTGGGTGGACTTGCTCTGTTTTAGCATGGTTTAGCATGAAAAGCTGAAGAAGGTGAAAGTTGGTGTGGATAGAAACCTTTTCTGCGAAATGAGATATTGTGTTGTCAATGTAGGCTGTGAAAGTTATCAATGGATGCCGCGATAGTTGTCAGTAGGGCTACTTCACTTGTTAATGACAACTGGATGATTGTTGATGCAAATTTACATTAATAATGGCCAATACATCTGGGAAGCATTTATTTTGCTTTGTTCATATAGGGGATAAGTTTATAAATGATAGAGGAGATAATATAAGATATATTGGAGGTAGTGCAAGAACAACAAGTATAAAAGAAGGGACAAGTAATGAAGAGTGTAACTGAAACTGGTTATATCGATTGTGCTTGTAAAATGACATTTTATATTGAAGTTATTAAATGCTATGATAAAAATAGTTGATGAGATTGCGCTTACAATTTACGTTGCCACTTTTGACAATTTAATATGGTTGCATCAACAAGTAAATTATGAAGTTAATATCTATAGACTAGTGAACAAGTACTATTATTGTTTTGTATTAAATTCATGGATAATCTAATTCTATGAAGCCTATTACTTTATATGAAGGTGTTATTTATTTGAAATTTTCAATTAAATTATGTTTAACAAAGTAACTCTAAAAATGACATTAAACAGCACAAAATTTAACAAGTTACAATGGCCTTATGAATAAGTCAACGTGTAGATATTAACAACTGATATTAAAAACTTTCAAATAGAAGGTGTCATTTATTTAAAATGCTCAATTAATTTCTATGTAACTTAAAATGAAAATATTAACCAAAAGGTATAATCAAAATTTATGTTAATTGGATAATAATTTTTCAAAATTTGACAAATGACAGTGCCACCATTGACAAATCATAGTGCCACCGTTGACAAGTCACAGTGCATTTGTTGACAAGCTTGATAACGCTCAATTCGTCGCAGCCTCTGAAGCAATCCACTGCAGCCTCTGAAGCAAAAAAAAAAACAGAGAGACATTCTGTAATAGGCATCGCAGTGCTTGGATGATTCTGCGACAGCACCTTCGCACCTGGGCGAAATTCTATACCCTTGATTTCAATGTTAACAAGTCACAGTACGAACATTGACAAGTCACAGTGCCACCATTGACAAGTCATATTGCTACCGTTGACAAATCAAATGGTAATTACGATTTATTGATTTTTTTGTAGGTTAACAAATGTCATATTAATCCAGAATAATTTAAAATCACATTTTTTAAAACTTATATCTACAGTTATATTGACAAGTGATAGTGCAGTGAATGACAAGTGACATTATCACCATTAACAAGCGATGGTGTAGTTATTGACAATTCATTTTATAATTTTATATCAGTAATGATATACTTTTAATAATAATTATATACAATATTATAACCAAAATATAACATGTCAGAGTAATTCAAAACATCTCATGATACTAAAACCCATTATATAATTTGAATTCACATTTTAGATAACTTATATTAGTATATTAATTGACAAGTCATAATACAAGTAGTGACAAGTCAAAACAGGTTTATTGACAATGCAAAATGCAATAGTTACAACTCACATGACAGCAGAGTCTAACACATCAATTTATAACCAACTTTCATTTACACTTTCATATACATGGAACTACACTTATTTTACAACCCGTCTAAAAGAACCATATGGGTTGAATGTAATTACTAAACAAATTGTTGGTATGTATCTATTTACAAAAAAAAAAAATCCATTCACACCTATTTACAAAATATTCCTTTCACATCCATATATAAAAAATAGCTTATTTCAATATGTTCTCTGCTGAGATTTGGACTCTTGTTAATATCGCACTTTAAGTCATCAATCACAATTGAAGAAGTTAAATTTGACCTTCCCGAGTTAGAAACAAGCAAGTTGTCCTATGCAAGATAAATGTGTTCACTTCTATATGCTCTGACGGTTAAAACACAATATCTTGATGTGCTCCCATCAAGTATGCACCCATATACCATGGACAACTATCAACCTTACACTTCACAATGATCTTTTGTTGATTATTCTTGATAAATTTGTACAAAAACTTCTGTGATATGTTATACTTGTATAATTTTATTCTTGCACCACCTCCAATATATCTCATATCATTTTTTCTATTATTTATAAACTTACCCCTATATGAACAAAGCAAAATAGATGCTTCCTAGACGTACTGGCCATCATTAATATAAACATGCATCAACAATCATCCAGTTGTTATTGACAAGTGAAGCAACCCTACTAACAAGTATTGTGGCATCCATTGACAACTTTTACAGCCTACACTGACAATACAATATCGCATTTTGCAGAAGAGGTTTCTACCCAGTCCAATTTTCATCTTCTTCAGCTTTTCACACTAAGCCATGCTAAAGTAGAGCAAAGCCACCCACAATATAACAAAAAATAAAGCACTCATCATCATCTTATCCACCCATAATGAAACCCCAACTTAAATAACAAACCCAAAGGTCTTAATGTAGCATTTTAAACTCAAAAAATTTGCAGAGAAACAAAAGGAATACATTGCTATAAATGAAGAACATGGATGAACACAGAGATACTGACAACAACAGCTTTGTTTCGACCATAAACAGCTTCAATGATGCCCTATACCTAGACGATCTTCAATGATTATGGTGAAGGTAAACAGATTTGAGGTTCCTTGCTTTCGATGAGGGTTGATTTGGCGCTAGTTTTTGAGAGGAGAGTGAGCTAGCAAAGTGCAGATAGGAATGGGGTTCAAAATCAGATTTCATTTTAGCAGGGACAACATTGTCTTTTTATGATTTGTCTTATTGCAACCAAGTCCTTTTGAGACTCCTAAATAGTTATCAGATTTGTGTGGACCTTTTTGTACTATTTTCTCTTTTATGAGACCTTAGTGTCATTTCCCTTATATTTTCCCCCAACGGAGCATTGGCTAATTAATTAGTTTGGGAAACCTTTTTCGTTGCCGTGAGAAAAAGAAAAATCTTCCATTTTAAAAAAATATCATTCTTTACAAGTAATACTAACTTTTAACTTGGTTTCTATACTTTATTTTCATAAAAATTAATATTTATGATCACCAAACATCAATACGTTAGTTTCTATAATTTATTTTTTGGGCTAGACGTATGATTTGGCCAAGAAGGGGGGAAAAAAACCACGTCTTCAGTTAAGTGTCCCAGGAGTTTGGAAAAAAAAAATGCACATCAAGTGTTTTTTTTTTATATTGTTTATATCAAATTTTTAATCACATGATCATATATTCTATTTTAAAAAATAATTGTTTAGTTACTAATTATTGGTCCCATGCATTTTTTCCAAGTCTCATAAATTTGGGTTTGCTCTCTGGTAAGCTTAAATAATTCTCAGATTATCTACCTTAAAAATTTGGTAATGTTATCATTTCTTTTTTTTTAAAGTAAAGTTTCATCCTCAAAATTTAGGGTTAATTAATTGTAAGTCCTTATAGTTTCAACCAATTTTAAATCAGGTCCCTATAATTTTTTTTCTTTTTTCAAGTCCTTATACTTTTTTCTGTTTTAATTAAGTCATTGCATTTATTTTTCTTTTTATTAAGTCTTTATAAGTTTACCTTATTTTTAATTAAGTCCCTGAATTTTTTATTCTTTATTTTATAAATTCTAATAGTACTATTCTATAAGCATAAAATAGTATATATTATTTAATATTAGTTTATAAACAATAATATTCTGGAAATAATGAATTATTATAATAATTTATTTTTTTAAAAAATTAATTGTTCCAAAAAAATTTTTCCTGAATTAATTATTATATTTTTTATTTTATTATAAATTATTAATTTAATTAATTATTAATATTTTATATTTCAGTATTAATCTATTTAATTAAGTTTATATTTAATTAATAAATAAAAATTAAAAATACATGGACATTATTAAAAATTTAGTGAAATTATAAGGACTTAATAAAAAGAAAAATAAGTGCAAGGACCTAATTAAAAACAAGTAAAAGTATAAAGACTTAATAAAAAGAAAAAAAATTATAAGGATTTGATTCAAAATAGTTGAAACTATAAGGACTTGCGGACTAATTAACCCCAAAATTTAAAACATACTTCAACTAATTAATTTAGGATATTTTTCTATCCCGTTGCATTGCATCCCCTTTTATTTGACTAGTTGAAATAACAAATATTTAAAAGAAGAGTAATGTTGTGCCATTTTGGACTAAGGTGTAAATTTACCTCGAGAATTTTCATTTAAGAATATTGAGTATTTAAAAGTTTTTTTTAGGTTTAATATTATCTAAAAAATTTAAAATCATAACAATTTTATTCCATATCATTATAAAACTAACGTTAATTATTAAAAATAATAGTAGTGATTGTTAATATTTTTGATGATATGGGGTAAAATTGTTATGAATTTCGACTTTTAGGATAATAATAAGGATAAAAAACTTTCAAGTGCTCAACACTCTTAAGTGAAAACTTTCAAAATAAAATTGCTGTGAATTCCACCATTTTTAATGTGACCTCACATCAATTTTCGCTTTAGGATATTTACATGTATTTGGACGACCACTGGGAAGGCAAAATGCGCCCTGAAAACTGAAAGAGGGTAACATGAGTTGGATTATTCAAAAGTAGGCGTGGATTGGATTCATATTAGGGCAAATCGACTTTTGAAAAAAAGCACATAACAAAACAGGAAAAAAATGATCATGAGATGAAAGAAAAGGGCACACTTTAATAAAAAAAATTACTCCAAAAATACTCAATAACTATATATTTGTATATATAATATAAAAAATGGGTAAATTAATAATAAAATTTAGAGAAATTCGAGAAAAAGTCTTTACAAATTTAATTGGAATAGTAACAAATTAAATTTTTATACAAACGCTTTGATTTAAATACTTTTTAACAATTAAAATTTTAATGGAGAAACTTTTTTCTCAATTTTCTTAAAACTTAAGTATTTTACTAATTTCAAAATTTTGCCAATAATATTAATTATTTTTATCTTTGCAATTTTAATTTTAATACTTCTCTTATAATTATCACATCATGTACAAATAATATAAATATGTACTTATTTAATAAAATCTATGCTCATTTCATTATTTTATAACTAAATTTATTTTTTTATTAATCATCCAAACAAATTTAAATTTTATTAAATGAAATTTTATACAAAAGTCAATTTGAATATAAATTACATTAAACTAATTGACGTTTATTCCAACTTAAGTTTACAAAATTATATAAAATACTCCTCTAGTCTTATTTATAAGTCACTTTCAATAAGTTTATCACATGTTAAGGAAATCTTAAACTTCATTAATTCTCATTTAAAATTCAATAATTTTAATTTTATCCCTATTAAATAATATATTATACCTCATCTTTACTGTCTCTAATCTAAACACCCTCTTGGTATGCCTTAGTTAAAAAAAAAAAAATTTATCAAAGGCAAAATTAGATTTTAATATTTTTAACACTAAAGCATATGACATTTGTCTAAAGGTATTACTACATGGTTTATCAACTAAGTATTCATAGATATAAAAGCAAAAGATCTATCCACGGGGAGTAATGATAAACTTGCAATGTTTTCTTATGTGTTTTCACTTGTTAATAAAGAACTTCTCTTTTTAAAAACAAAAAATTTCAAATTGCCCTAATTATCAACATCAAAACATGTAGCTAGAAAATAGGAAGAAATAGATTGCACTAGTTTCCCAATTAAGCATTCATGTAAAAATAGAAAAAAAAAATCTGTCAGCGCACGCTAACTGCTAACTAAAGGTGATGTCACATTAAATGTGTCTATACTTATAAGATTGACAGATTTTATTAATAATTATTCATATAATTTGTTATAACCCTTTGATCATTAATGTGGAGTAACACTTCTTCTGGTGATAAATACTCAGTGCTCAATTAGCAAGCCATATGACGTCATAAACATAAAAATAGTTATGACTCCTTCAAATTTTTGAATTTTATGGTGCGGAATACCTTTCTACGAATACTTTAAGGGGAAAAATGTGTTCAAACCAAAACCAATATGGAAAAAATGGTTAACATCATATCCATTGACCAAAGGACGACATCGTAGTAATTTTTATATTGTCTCTAGTTCTTAATATAAATCCAGTTGACTAATTTAGAAAGATTAAGAATTTTTTTTAAAACTAATTTGTTTGGCTTATAAATTAATATATAATCAAGTGATTCACGTAAATATTTTAGAAAGATAATCTCATCATGTAACATCTGCTATACTTAAATAATTAGTAATTTTTAATATATCTAAATTAATAAATTGAGTGAGAGATAGTACTTGAGAAGTCATATTATTCTAATGAATAACTTATGATAGTTGATGCTCATCATGGAATGACCTCAAAGAAAAATACCATTTCAAGGCTTAGTTATATATAAAGCATGAGGCTTTTTATTTCTTCCATGATTACATGCAGGAAAGAATAATGAAATAAAACTTTTAACTAATAATATAAATATAATTTCCGGTTTCCCATCTTTTTTTCTTAATCATTAATTTGATTTTTAAATTTTGATTTAAAACAACTTAATTCCTTATTTTACTTAGAATAAATCAGTTCTTGTAATTTATTTATTTTTGCTTGAGACAATTTAATCCCTATAAGTCGTTAATCCAAATTATAAAGATCGTGTTGTTCTAAGTAAATATCTGTGGATGAATTAATAATTAAGCAAAAATTTTAGACACTAAAATTTATATTTTTCATAATAATGATGAGTTATTATTTAACCAGAATAATATAAAAATCCAAAGTTATATTCTTTACTTCCTTTTCCACTATTTAACCATAGCAAATCAGTGATTGGTTATAATTTTCATTTAAAAATTGGAACT